>NC_133335.1:123251875-123551875 GCF_042186555.1 Aquarana catesbeiana
AGGAGATCAGGAGCATCAGCAGATGATGTTTATGTACCCAGGCTGTGGTACTATAATCAACTACGTTTTCTGGATGACCAGAATGAAGCCAGGCCATCACTTTCAACCCTTCCCTCCACCCTTCCCTCCACCCCAGCAGAGGCTGATGAGGAGCAAGCTGGGTCTTCCATCCTGGATGAACCAGATATGACCATCTGGAGTCAGGTAAATTATTTTAACAAATATTTACTGTACTAATATTAATGATGTTAACTGGATGTTATAATTGTCTAAAATAATTTTGCACTCAAAATTGTGTATACATATCAATTGACAGTAGTGGCTAAATATGTTTGGCACCTGCTTGAAATAATTAGGGTGTCTGATTAGACTCTTTTATTAAAGAGAAGTATTCACATTGAATTTGCTATTCATGAGAAGCAAACTGTGTGTCATTGATGAACCCAAAAAAATATACTCAAACTATTGTCCTTTTTTTATACACAGGATGAGTCCATCCAGGAGGAATGTGGGGAAAGTGGCAGGCAGGAGGAGACCAGGCCCATGGACAGCCTGGAGGAGGCCGGATTCACCATCATCCTGGAGGAGGCTGGGCCCAGTGTCAGGCAGGAGGTGGCTGCTCCCAGTGAGGTGGCTGCTCCCAGTGAGGTGGCTGGGCCAAGTGAGGTGGCTGGGCCAAGTGAGGTGGCTGGGCCCAGTAGGAGCCTGACCGAATCCCAAGTGCCTCCCCTCCACCTTCCCAAAAAAAGGGCCAGGAAGGGGATGGTCACACAGGACGCATCCCTGCGCCTCATGCAAGAGGCCACCCGTTTTTTAAGGAGCCCCCCCGAAGCGGAAGAATCCTATGGCTGCTACTTAGCCAGCAGGCTTCTTCAGATGAATAGGGAGCAGCGCCTCATTTGTGAGCGCCTATTTGGGGAAACAATCCATAAGGGGCTGCAGGGCACGCTAACACAAAACACCCAACTACATGAGGCAGCCCCCCCTCCTCCTCCTCCTCCTCCTCCTCCTCCTGCCACAACTGAAACACCAGAGCCACAGCCTCAAAAGAAGGCTACAGGGAAGGCTGCAGGGCAGCGTGGAGGAAAGGCTGCAGGGAAGAGAAGAAAATGATGACCTGGGTTCAGTCTGGTCTGACAGAAGACGCAGGCTGTTGTAGGACCACAGTCTGGGGACATCTAGATCATCTGCTGGTGCTGTTGATCTCTGGGATTCTTGGACCAGATTGTGCTCCCTCTTATATGGACTCCGCAAGATCCCAATTTTCTGGTACACCGACTTTTTCCAGCGTTGACTTCCTCTTTATTTTATTTTGACCATGAATAAATGGATCATTTTTTTGAGTTTAGCAAAAGACTTTATGTTTTTTCTTTGAAATCATTGATTTTACACACAATGTTAAGTTAACAAGGGACAACAATCTCATTGAGTTTGAAAAAAAACACACCAAAAATACATTACTAATGTTAATAATGTTCAAGTGGTAAGTCTTGAAAATCCAAAAATTTACGTAACCAAAAACGGTGCTTTGGGTTAACTTTATCTAAAAACTAAAAAATAATCACTATAAAAAAAAAAAATAATAATGGGTTCTTTGTGTTAACTTTACAAACCTAAAAAAAAAAAAGGGGAAAAAGTATTATTAGTATGGAAACATTGTTTTTAAAATGCATACTATATCATTCATGAGACCAAAGAGAAAAAGAATCCAGAAATCAGTTTGGGAGAACTCTGATTATGAACAGCAAAACACCTTCGTTCTTTATAGAGCCTTCGTAAAGAAGAAATAAAATGCGCTGCATTCAACGATCACAGATTTTGCAGCGTGATGAATGTGCTACCTACAATACGAACACTAGTTTTACTAGACCGAGTGCTTCCGTTTAGTTTTTGCTTATGAGCATGCGTCGTTTTTTTGTCCGTCGGACTAGCATACAGACGAGCGGACTTCGGGGTCCGTCGTAGTTACGACGTAAAGATTTGAAGCATGCTTCAAATCTAAAGTCCGTCGGATTTGAGGCTAAAAAAGTCCGTTGAAAGTCCGGAGAAGCCCACACACGATCGGATTACCAGCCAGCTTTAGTCCGTCAGCGTCCGTTGGACTTTTGTAGACGAAAAGTCCGACCGTGTGTACGCGGCATTAGGGTTATATCATCTCCGCAGGAGTAGGTCTAGGCAGAACAAAAAAAACCCCTGGCTACGCCCATGGGCTGTCCTCCGTCAGTATATAACCCCCCTCCCTACTCTAGGTATTCAGTTTTTTTCTGCCTAGTCAGGAGTAAGGACCTAGTTCCCTGCTGGGATCTCTAGTCCTGGGAATTTTTTTGTTTGTTATTTTCTCGTTTTCCTGGATTTTTTCTGGTGAGATCTGCAATCAACTGCCGGGCTGGACCCTTGATCCAGTGGTCACCCCAATCTGGCCAGCGAGCATGCGTAGACCACAGCTACGTGCTAGGTCGGCCACGACATAGCCCCACTGGAGAGAGGCTGGTCCTGCGAGTTAAACGTCTCGCAAGGTCGCATACGACCGGGTCTCGGCCTGTGTTGCAGTGTTCCTCATGGCCGACAGCCCCCGGTGGTGAGGAGGATCTGTCTGGGAGCGTTACCCGTGGTTTTCGCTGGAGAGGTAAGTAAGGGGTCCCCTCCTCTCCTTCCCCGGAGTGGTGTGGGGCGCGGGTACTCCCTGGGGTGGTCGGTCCCTCCGGGGTTCTCCTCCTCCCCCCTTCCTTCCCCCCTATCCCGGGTGAGGCTCAGGCTCCCGGCCTAGGGGCTTTGTGGACATGGTCCCCCTTTTCCACCTTCAGGTTATTACTGGGGGGCATTTAGGGTTGGACCGGGAGGCTGTGGCTTTGCGGCCTACAGCCAAAAATTTAAGCCGCGGCTTTACGGCCTACTGCACTCGCGGCCTGCGGCCGAAAATTTAGGCTGCAGCTCACCGCACTCGCGGCTGAAAATTTACGATGTGGCTTTTCGGCCTACCGGCTTGGAGGTCTGAAAATTTAGGCCGCGGCCTACCGACCCGCTGTCCGGTTTTTGTACCTATTGGGCTGTGGCTTCTGTGGCCTCCTGGATCGGGGCCCCTGTGTGGGGCCTCGGTATATGCCCGCTATAAGGGGCACCGGTATGTGCCCCCTGTGAGGGGCCCTGGTATTTGCCCCCTGTGAGGTGCCCTGGTATTTGCCCCCTGTGAGGTGCCCTGGTATTTGCCCCCTGTGAGGGGCCCCGGTATTTGCCCCCTGTGAGGGGCCCCGGTATTTGCCCCCTGGGAGGGGCCCCGGTTTGCGCCCCCTGGGAGGGGCCCCCCGGTCTGCGCCCCCTGTTAGGGGCTCTGTTTTGTACCCCCTGTAAAGGGGCCTTGGTCTGTGCCCCCAGTGAGGGGCCTCGGTCAACCTCCCATATGTGGACCTCGGGCGGGGGGGTTCCAGTTGGTGGCCCCCTCCCTTTGTGTTTTTTGGGGTGGCACTTAAGCATATAGCCTAGTATATGGCACCCCTGCCCTCCTCTCACCCCGTCTCCTATTCTGGCTCTGAGGATGTGGCCCACCTTGCGGGGTGGTGGCCACGCTTCCTATCTTGTCAGGGAGTGAGGATGACTGCAGGGCATGAAAAAGCATTGGTTATCGCACTTATTACATCTGTGCAGGGACCTTTCAAGGTGGGGGATGCAGCGGTGGCTGCGGTGGAGTGCCGATACCTCATAAGCCATCTTGCACGGCAAAAGTGTTCCCTTTTCCTTCTTACATAGTTACATAGTAGGTGAGGTTGAAAAAAGACACAAGTCCATCAAGTGCAACCTATGTGTGTGATTATGTGTCAGTATTACATTACATATCCCTGTATATTGCGGTCATTCAGGTGATTATCTAATAGTATCTTGAAGCTATCAATGCTCCCCGCTGAGACCACCGCCTGTGGAAGGGAATTCCACATCCTTGCCGCTCTTACAGTAAAGAACCCTCTACGTAGTTTAAGGTTAAACCTCCTTTCTTCTAATTGTAATGAGTGGCCACGAGTCTTATTAAACTCTCTTCTGCTAAAAAGTTTTATCCCTATTGTGGGGTCACCAGTACAGTATTTGTAAATTGAAATCATATCCCCTCTCAAGCGTCTCTTCTCCAGAGAGAATAAGTTCAGTGCTCGCAACCTTTCCTCATAACTAAGATCCTCCAGACCCTTTATTAGCTTTGTTGCCCTTCTTTGTACTCGCTCCATTTCCAGTACGTCCCTCCTGAGGACTGGTGCCCAGAACTGGACAGCATACTCCAGGTGCGGGCGGACCAGAGTCTTGTAGAGCGGGAGAATTATCGTTTTATCTCTGGAGTTGATCCCCCTTTTAATGCATGCCAATATTCTGTTTGCTTTATTAGCAGCAGCTTGGCATTGCATGCCATTGCTGAGCCTATCATCCACTAGGACCCCCAGGTCCTTTTCCATCCTAGATTCCCCCAGAGGTTCTCCCCCCAGTGTATAGATTGCATTCATATTTTTGCCACCCAAATGCATTATTTTACATTTTTCTACATTGAACCTCATTTGCCATGTAGTCTCCCACCCCATTAATTTGTTCAGGTCTTTTTGCAAGATTTCCACATCCTGCGGAGAAGTTATTGCCCTGCTTAGCTTAGTATCGTCTGCAAATACAGAGATTGAACTGTTTATCCCATCCTCCAGGTCGTTTATGAACAAATTAAATAGGATTGGTCCCAGCACAGAACCCTGGGGAACCCCACTACCCACCCCTGACCATTCTGAGTACTCCCCATTTATCACCACCCTCTGAACACGCCCTTGTAGCCAGTTTTCAATCCATGTACTCACCCTATGGTCCATGCCAACGCACCTTATTTTGTACAGTAAATGTTTATGGGGAACTGTGTCAAATGCTTTTGCAAAATCCAGATACACCACGTCTACGGGCCTTCCTTTATCTAGATGGCAACTCACCTCCTCATAGAAGGTTAATAGATTGGTTTGGCAAGAACGATTCTTCATGAATCCATGCTGATTACTGCTAATGATATCATTCTTATTACTAAAATCTTGTATATAGTCCCTTATCATCCCCTCCAAGAGTTTACATACTATTGATGTTAGGCTAACTGGTCTGTAATTCCCAGGGATGTTTTTTGGGCCCTTTTTAAATATTGGTGCTACATTGGCTTTTCTCCAATCAGCTGGTACCATTCCAGTCAATAGACTGTCTGTAAAAATTAGGAACAACGGTCTGGCAATCACCTGACTGAGTTCCCTAAGTACCCTCGGATGCAAGCCATCTGGTCCCGGTGATTTATTAATGTTAAGTTTCTCAAGTCTAATTTTAATTCCGTCCTCTGTTAACCATGTAGGTGCTTCCTGTGTTGTGTCATGAGGATAAACACTGCAGTTTTGGTTACTGAAGCCCCCCGATTCACTCGTGAAGACTGAGGAGAAGAATAAATTCAATACCTTTGCCATCTCCCCATCCTTTGTAACCAGATGTCCTTCCTCATTCTTTATGGGGCCAATATGGTCTGTCCTCCCTTTTTTACTGTTTACATACTTAAAAAATTTCTTGGGATTTTTTTTGCTCTCCTCCGCTATGTGTCTTTCATGTTCTATCTTAGCCAACCTAATTGCACCCTTACATTTCTTATTGCATTCTTTATAAATTCTGAATGCTGTGGATGATCCCTCAACCTTGTATTTTTTGAAGGCCTTCTCCTTTGCTTTTATATGCATTTTTACATTGGAGTTAAGCCATCCAGGATGTTTGTTCGCTCTTTTAAATTTATTACCCAATGGGATACATTGGCTAATGCCCTTATTTAATATGCTCTTAAAGCAAACCCATCTCTCCTCCGTATTCTTTGTTCCTAATATTTTATCCCAATTTATGCCTTTTAGCAAGGTTTGTAGTTTAGGGAAGTTGGCTCTTTTGAAATTCAGTGTCTTTGTGTTCCCTTCATGTCTCCTATTTGTGTGATTTATACTGAAACTAATTGACCTGTGATCGCTGTTACCTAAATTGCCCCGTATTTCCACATCTGTTATCAGGTCTGTATTGTTGGTAGATCTAGTAATGTTTTATTTCTAGTTGGTGCGTCTACCATCTGACCCATAAAATTGTCCTGCAAGACACTGAGGAACTGGCGAGCCTTAAATGAATGCGCGGTTCCCTCCGCCCAGTCTATGTCTGGATAATTAAAATCCCCCATTATGATAACACTTCCCATCCTTGCTGCTAATCCAATTTGTGATAGGAGATCCGTCTCCACTTCCTCCCTTAGGTTAGGGGGCCTATAGCATACTCCCAGTATTATTTTCCCCTTAGCTTCATCCCTTTGGAGCTCTACCCATAAAGATTCCACCTCCTCCCTAGCCCCCTCAGTGATGTCATCTCTCACATTCACTTGTACATTATTCTTGATATATAGGCATACCCCTCCCCCTTTTTTACCCTCTCTGTCCTTGCGGTATAGGGTATACCCTTGAATGTTTGCCAGCCAATCATGAGAGCTGTTGAACCAGGTCTCTGAAATTCCCACAAAATCCAAATCCTCCTTGTACAATCCAAATCCTCCTTGTACATTCCTTTAGCAGGAATGCGCCTCGAGTACCATCGAGGGCCAGGAGTCAGCCTGGGTGGTTGTCTTCAGCATCCCCTGGTCTCGCACTCCCTGGTGCGTACCTTTATTCAAGGGGTTAGACATCTGTTTCCACCAGTGCGTTTTTTTTATACCGCCGTGAGATCTGAACTTGGTGTTTTTGGTTCTCCGAGAACCGCTCTCTCTCTCCCTCTCTCAAAATATCTTGACAATATTCTTATCTTGACAATATTGTCCTTGAAGACTGGGAGGGTCTAGACTGCATTTGTGTTTCTATAAAACAAAAAACGCTTGCTGTGAGGTACCCATTTGAGAATTCCCCTGCCTTTGCCACATTGCCGGACCTATGGTCTAGGCACTGCAGTATGTCAGCTACGCCTCTTGGCCATAGTTCCCCTGGTTGTTGAGCTTCTAAGGTCTCCTCAGTGGTGCTTAGACAGGTATTTTGGGGGCTACCCTAGATGTCAATACTTCCAATGGGCGTCTACTGCTGGACCGCTTGCTGTTCTCCGCGCGCGGGGGGGGGGTGTGCAAACTCTGTTGCTACAGAGTGTGATTGTCATGGTTCCCATGTCGGGAACAGTTTAAGGCCCTGACCCTTGCCTCGTGTGGGTACAGAAGGTCAGGATGGAGTCCGTTAGTACGGCAGTAGCACCCCTTCATCATGGGGACCTTCTGGTTTCTATCGACATCACGAATGCTTGTTACGCATTCAGTTATGTGGCCGACTCCCATACTTCCTCCGTTTTGCTGTGGGTGCGGTGCATGATCAGCGCATAGTCTGGCCACCACTCCTCGGGTATTCAAAAGGTGTTGGCCCCGGATTGGGCATGGTTGCATCTGTGGGGGGTTGCGGTCCTGGCTGTCCGGATGATCTTCTTCTGCCACTCCTCGGCTACCCCGAGGGGCAACGTAGTTTCTATACAGACCTTGACCGATTTCAGTAGGCATCTATACTATCTAAAGTCTGCTTGGGGCCTTCCACAACGTCGGATTGTCTAAGCCTGAGCTTCAGCTCTGGCCAGCGTGTTTTCTTCTCTTGGACAAACTCCAGAAGTTGCATGTGCATTTCTTATTTTTCTGTCCGGTAGGTAGGCCCTCTGCAGACCTGTGTGTGGGTGTTGGGTCTGAGAGTTTCTACCTTTTTGAAACTATTCCATTTGCGCAGTTCCATACAAGCTTCCTTTGGGGATATCCTGGCATGAGACAAATGCCCGAGGTCTCGGGACAATCGGATTCGGCTGAGTTAGGAAACCAGGGTTCCCTGGTCTGGTGGCTCACTCTCCGCTTCTTCGGCGGGATAATTCCTTTCTCCCCTTGTATTAAACAGGGTGACCACCAATGCCAGTCGGTCTGGGTAGGATGTCCTGGGACTGAGCTCTGCTTAGGGTCATTGTACACTGGTGGAATCCGGACTACCAGGTAATATCCTGGAACTTCGAGCGATCAGGCTATGTCTGGATCATGGACGGATCGACTGCGGGGGCTCCCGGTACGGTTCTAGTCAGACAAGGGAACCACGATGGCTTATGCCCTTCGCTAGGATGGGTCCAATAGGCTGTGGCGGCCCTGGCTGTTGCCAGTATTCCCCGGGGGCAGAACGTTTCGTCCGGCCCTTTTCCGGTGTATGCATTCCAGGAGTGGAATGCTGACAGACGGATACCTCAGTTGGCGAGGGTTGGACCGCGGATGGGCCCTTCACAGGGCCGTGTTTCTTTGAGTTTGTTCCCGCTGGGACACTCATGAGATAGTTCTCTTGGTGTCCTTGTTCAACTGGACGGTACCAAGGTTTCTGGTAAGGTCACGGGTTGCTCTGGCAGCTCTGGTGGCCCATGGGGCCAGTGACTTTTCCTTTGCCTTTCCTCCTCTCCAGCTTCTGTTGTGGCTTTTACGCAGGATCACGGCTGCGGGAGTTCCGGTCATTCTATTATCTCCGGATGGGTCCAGTCGGTCTGGGTACGCCGACCGGGTGCACCTGGTCGCCGGCGTTCCTTGTCGACTGCCTCTCAGGAAGGATCTATGGTCCCAGGGTCGTTCTTCCATCCTGCCTTAGAGTCACTGGTTTTAACGGCCTGGCTGTGTTCAGCCAGGTGCGGCAGTTCCGACACTGTTGATGGCTAGGGAGTCCATCTTTTAGGAGGTTTTAACCTCCGGGTGTGGAGAGCACATATATCCTGGTGTGAATCACTGGGCATTCATCCTTGTTCTTTCTAGGTCCAATTCTGACCCCCATTTATGGGGGGTTCAGCAGGAATGCGCCTCGAGTACCATCGAGGGCCAGGAGTCAGCCTGGGTGGTTGTCTTCAGCATCCCCTGGTCTCGCGCTCCCTGGTGCGTACCTTTATTCAAGGGGTTAGACATCTGTTTCCACCAGTGCGTTTTTTTTATACCGCCGTGAGATCTGAACTTGGTGTTTTTGGTTCTCCGAGAACCGCTCTCTCTCTCCCTCTCTCAAAATATTGGGAGATTCCACTGCTTACTCTGTCTCGGAAGGTGGCCTCTTGGTGGCTTTCACCTCTGCTCACAGGGTGTCGAAAAGGGTGGCGTTATCTTCTCGTTCACCTTACTCAGAATTAGGCAGTGCTCCACCCTTTTTTATAGTTCCGTCCCTGGGTTTTCATTAGAACAAGGACATTGTGTTTCCTTTCTTGTGTCCCTGGCAACACATCCCAAGGAATTTGCCTTATCTGCCTGGGATGTGGTTTGGGGGATTCGGTTTTAGTTGCCAGCCACTGAGTTTTTTGGAGATCAGGCTCTCTCTACTCACGGACAGGCCAAGAAAGGGGCTGTCCGCTTCTTCTGCGACCTTCTTCTGGATGGATCAGACAGTTGATGACTCTGGGCTATTCTGTCAGGAATTGGGTTCCTGCTTTCCTGTTACAGCGCATTCTTCTCAGGCACCTAGTGCCTCCTGTCTTCAGGCGTTTCTGGTGCACCTTCCACAAGTTCTATGAAGTGGATGGGTTGGCATCTGCGGGTGCCTTTTTTGGCCACAAGCTTTTTGCAGGCTGTTGTTAAGAGGGTCTAATCCCTCTTGAAGGGGTATCGTTCAGGTTGGGTTCTAGCTTGTCCTGTGTGAAGCTCCTGTTACCTGGTTGGCTTTTGTGTTAGCTTTGGGATTTTTCGCTGTCCCACCCCTCATGCTCAGCACTGCTTTGGGATGTCCCTACTGTTCTGAATAAAGAAGGCTGTGTCTGTCAATGAACGAATGAGAAAATAGGATTTTTTACTTACCGTAAAATCCATTTCTCTGAGTTAATTGACAGACACAGCACCCATCCCTCTATGGAGTTTTTTGGTACTTCTATTACTGCTTGCTACTAAACTGAATACCTAGAGCAGGGAGGGGGTTATTGTTGCAGAGTGCAATTGCTAGGTGCAGCAGAGTCAATTCAGATCAGACGTTGTGGAGTAACAGGAACTAACTTCTTTATTGGAACATAACTGGCAAGAAGTACACAGATGTCACCTCACAGGGTAAGAACACAGACAGGAAAAAGAAACCAACAAGTACAACACTATACACAGGAAACACAACATATCATAGAAAACTGCACAGCACAGCATACCACTAAGCATTAGCGACATCTAGTGTCCTGTTTGAGAACTGCAGTTAATAGGCTAAGCTGAAATCTGTTGTATCTCCAACACTCTTTCTCAACAGTTAAGGCTTAGTCTGTTAAACCTATCTTCTTTGTAAGCCTTGAATGTCTTTCAGCGGTCCTTTGTAAGGATATCTGCTGTCATATCCTCGGTTGGGCAATAAAGTAACTCAAGAAGAGTGCTCTTGAAGATCCCTAAGAAAGTGAAACTTCACATCAATGTGCTTGGTTCTTGAATTAACTCCTTCCATGTGCACAAGTACAAGGCATCCTTGATTGTCCTCATAGATTTCTGTTGGTCCCAACTGTGGTTGACCCAAGTTTGTTAATAACTGTCTCAGCCATATAACTTCTTGGCTTGCCTGCGCTGCAGCGACATATTCTGCTTCAGTAGACGACAGTGTAACAGAGAGTTGCTTTCTACTAGTCCAACTGATGGCACCACCTGACAGAAAGAATAAGTAGCCACTGGTAGATTTTCTGTCACTGGTGTCTCCTGCCCAGTCAGCATCCACATATCCTGTTAGGGTGCTTTCATCACTTGCTGGTAATTTTAACTTGTAGTGCGAAGTCCCTTTAAGATAGCGAATGATTCGCTTTACAGCATTCCAGTCCTTTTTACTTGCCATCGAAACCTTTCTGCATAGGATTCCAACAGTTGCTGCAATGTCCGGCCTTATAGCAGTAGTAAGGTACAGCAATTTCCCTATTGCTTTTCTGTATTGAGTATTAGTAGGTAATGGGTTAGCTTGACAATTCATCTCCTTTAGGTAGTTGGTTTCCATGGGAGACTTTACCAGTTTGGCGTCTTCCATTCCAAATGTTTCAATTATTTCTTGTATTTTGTGTCTTTGGTTTAGAAGAAAGCTGCCATCTTCCTCTCTCTCGATCTGGATACCGAGGTAATTCTTTATGTTGCCAAGATCTTTGGTGTCAAAGTGCTGATTTAGTTTTTCCAGTATTTCTGCTTCATCCCTTTCTTGCTCAAAACAAATCAGGATATCATCCACATAAATGAGCATATGGACCCATCGATTTGCCAATTTCTTTGTGTATAAGCAGGGGTCTGCTTTACTCCTTAGAAAGTTTTGATGTGTAAGCACTTCATTTATTTTTATATTCCAAGCCCTGGCTGCTTGCTTTAGACCATACACACTCCTGCAAAGTTTGCATACTAGGTCTGACCTTTGTTCATCTTTGAATCCTGGCGGCTGTTCCATGTAAATTTCTTCTGTTAAATCACCATGTAGAAACGCGGTTTTCACATCAAAATGTTTCACTTGCATTTTCCTTATGGCAGCTACTGTCAGTAAAGTCCATATTGTAGTGTGCTTGACTACTGGTGCAAACATCTCATCATAGTCCTCTCCGTATTTTTGAGAATAGCCCTTGGCTACTAGTATTGCTTTGTAACGTTCAATTGTGCCATCTGCATTGTATTTCACTTTAAAAGTCCATTTACAGCCTATGGCTTTCCTTCCGGGTGGTAGTTCTGTAAGTGTCCATGTTTTAGTGTCATACATGGATTTCATTTCTTCCTTAGCAGCCTTTATCCATTTACTTGCTTCTTGTCCTGGAAGTTGAGATATGTATTCCCAGCTCGCAGGTTCGTTGATACTGGCAGTACTTGCTTTGTATGAGAGACGTATAGGTGGTTTACCTTTGTTTTCTCTTGTTGAACGTCTCATTTTTGTGTCTTCTTGTTTCTGCTCTTCAGTGCTGGCTGAGTCTGCACTTACTTCAACTGTTTGTTCGGAAGTTACAGAGATGGGCTGGTCAATGTCAGTTTGCTCTTCTATTCTCATTTCTACTGTTGTCATTACATTGTCTCTTAAATCTTCAACAAAAGTTATGCTGTTGCTAATGGTAACCTTGTTGTATTTGGGATTTAGAAATCTGTAAACCTTGACATTGTCACTGTATCCAACGAAGATACCTTCAAATGCTCTGTTCTGGAGTTTGGTGCGTTTTTCTTCAGGTATGTAGATGAATGCTTTGCATCCAAAAACTCTTAGGTGTTTTACACTTGGCTTCTCATTGTGCCATAGTTCATATGGGGTCTGTCAGCATACATCTGATCATTTCAGTCAGAGTTCTAGTCTTTCTTTCAGCTACTCTGTTTTGTTCTGGTGTATACGGGACTGTCTTTTGATGTTCTATTCCATTCTGTTTTAAGTACTCTTGTATCTTACTTCCTGTGAATTCACCTCCATTATCGCTCCGAAGTATGAGAGGCTTCCTCTGAAACTTGTTACTGGTCTTTGTTATATAGTCTTTTAATTTGTTGAAAACTTCACTCTTGTGTTGCATTAGGTAGGTGACTGTGTATCTTGAATAGTCATCTATGAAGACGTCAGAGTGTGACGAAACATGTAGGGCATGGCTACGCATCGTAAGCCATCTTTCAGTCCGCCCCATGACTTGCACGGGTGTCTGTTAGTTTTTTATTTGTTTTTAATTGTATACGGAGCTCACTCCTTGTGGCTCTGCTGTTTATAGCAAACAATAAATTTTTATACATACTACACCATTGGAGCCCCTCTTCTACTTCTTACCCACCTCCCTCTGGGTTAAGTGGGCTTATCACCCCTCAGGTGGACGAGTTGGTTCACGCCAGGTCGGAGACGCAGGATACACCAACAGATTTGGATACTACCCACCCACAGTCCCCGCAGAGGGCCAAGTCTGCTTGCCTGTAAGACCTCGCCAGAAGGGAGGTCCACCATTGAGGGTAAGGGTCCACCTTTTATATCCTTGGATTCTGGGGGAATCTCGTTCATATACTTCCTTCCTCTCCATTTACCTGTGTGGCTTTTTGACCTGATGGATCATGGAAGCTTTCCTTTGCTCTTTTGAAGCGGTTAATTACCTATGGAATTTTTCTTTCCGTCATCCATTCTATGGACTACCTCTATTCTTTTCACTGTTGAGAAACTTTTGTAGAGACTTGAGGACTGGTTAATGTTACAGCTTATTCAGTGTGGGAATTTTTAAGTTGTTCATTAATACATGGTTTCAAGCACATTAGTACACATTGCACTTTATACTATTTATTAACAGCATTTTGATTAATGGTTGTTCTAAGTATTTTATTTATTTTTATTAATTTGGATCATTTCAACATTATCTGTTTTGCACAAATATTTTTACACTGATTATGAGCGCACGTTTTTTTGTTTTACTTGTTTTCATCTATGAAAGTCACTATGTACCTGTTGCCTCCAGGTGTGGGTAGGTTTAGGGGACCACACACGTCACTGTGAACTAAGTCAAGTGGTCTTGAAGCTCTCTTCTGACTGACTTTGGGAAATGTTGCTCTTGTTGCTTTAGATTTAATGCAACATTCACACTTAACAGTAACTGGACAAGGGGATACTGTTAGATCCCTTGTTAGATTCCTCCTTTGTAGTTCCTGTATGCATTCTGGGTGTCTGTGACCTAGACATCTGTCCCATATATGTATACAGTCATTGTGCTTGTGTGTACATAGTCTCACCTTTTCCTTCACTGTGTCGAGGTGATATAGATGCTCATCCAGCTTGGCACTTGCTATTGTCTGTTTGCCGTTTAGAATAGAACACTTGTCACCTTGGAATTTTACAGTGAGTCCTGTGGTTGTTAGACGCTTCACAGATAAGAGTCCTTCTTCTAGATTAGGAACATAAAGCACATCTTTCATTGGTATGGCTAAATTGTGTCCCGCATCATCCGGGCATACACGGGTTCCATGCCCATATCCTTCTGCATATATTTTGCTTCCATCTGCAAGATAAATAGTTTCTTTGTTGTTCAGATCAAGTTCTGTGAAGAAACTTCTATCACTCGTCATGTGACCGGTTGCCCCCCGGAATCGATGCACCAGCCTTGGCATTTGTTGTTGCCTGTCGTTTTAAATGTGGCATTCCAGTTTCCTTCCCATGGATCATTGATTATGGTTTTGACCTTTTGTTTAGCATAAGAGGGACACTGTCTCATTTGCTCTGCTTTCCATATAGTACAGTCTTTCTTTATGTGTCCCTGTTTATGGCATCTGAAACACACTCTGGTCTCTTTCCTGTGTAACTTTGCATCTGTAACTTTAAGAGCGGTTCTGGTGTCGTTTTCTGTGGAGTCATGCACTAATTCCTTTCTTCTCTGATACTCATCTATGAGCCTGGTTTTTACAAATGCTAGCGTCAGATCTGTCTCAGGTCGTGTCTCCAGTGCATTGATTAGTGCAGTATATGTATCAGGCAAACTGCATAACAACATGGCTGCAGTGTGACTGTCTGTTATATTCTCCCCGATTGATCTGAGTTGCGCAATCACTTCCAGCATTGCATTTATATGCTCATGCATGTCCTGTTCTCTGCCAAGTCTCTTTCATGCAGTCTTTTCAGTACGTCCCACATGCCTTTCGCTGTGTCCTCATGACGTATATGAATGAGCTGATCATCCTCCACTAGTAAGCTTATGGTGGCCCGTGCCTGTCTGTTTTTCTTGTCCCAGTCCTGATTATTATCCTGTGGCCTCTCTGTGGTGGTAACCTCCCACAAGTCATCTCTGGATAATAGCATTTCCACTTTGAACTTCCATAACTGATAATTGTCATTGTTCAGCTTGGCCACAGAGTTTAAGCTCTGAGTTTCCGGCCATTTTTTCCCTCCTTTATATAGTCTTACTTGTCTGTAGGAGATGTCACTAGAAACCTTCCTTATGTCGATCTCCGCATCTGTGTTACCTGTGTAATTAATATGTGTTCGGGTTTAAAGGGATGAGGTGGCAACCATGATTGCTAGGTGCAGCGGAGTCAATTCAGATCAGACGTTGTGGAGTAACAGGAACTGACTTCTTTATTGGAACATAACTGGCAGGAAGTACACAGATGTCACCTCACATGGTAAGAACACAGACAGGAAAAATAAACAGTACAACACTATACACAGGAAATACAACATATCATAGAAAACTGCACAGCACAGCATACCACTAAGCATTAGGGACATCTAGTGTCCTGTTTGAGAACTGCAGTTAATAGGCTAAGCTGAAATCTGTTGTATCTCCAACAGTTATATACTGACAGAGGACAGCCCATGGGTGTAGCCAGGGGATGTTTTTTTGTTCTGCCTAGTCCTACTGCTGCGGAGATGATATAACCCTACCATTCTAAATAGAGAAGGCTGTGTCTGTCAATGAACTCAGAGAAATGGATTTTACGGTAAGTAAAAAATCCTACTTTTCTTTTGGTGGTATTTGATCACCTCTGCGTTTTTGTTTTTTTTGCGCTATAAACAAAAAAAGACAATTTTGAAAAAAAATATTTTTTTTTTTTATGTTCTGCTATAAAACATACCCAATAAAAATTTTTAAAAATCTAATTTCTTCATCAATTTAGGCCAGTATGTATTCTGTTACATATTTTTGGTAAAACAAAATCCCAATAAGCATATATTGATTGGTTTGGACAAAAGTTATAGCTTCTATAAACTATAGGATATTTTTATGTAATTTTTATTGATTTTTTTTTTTAATAGTAATGGTGGCGATCAGCAACTTATAGCGGGACTGCGACATTGCAGCAGACAAATCAAACACTTTTTTGGGGACCAGTGACACTAAACAGTGATCAGTGTTAAAACAATATGCACTGTCATTGTACTAATGACACTGGCAGGGAAGGGATTAACACCAGGGGCAATCAAAGGGTTAAATGTGTTCCTAGGGGTGCTTTCTAACTGTGTGGGGGGTGCTTGTACTGTAAGAAGACAGAGAGCCGTGTTCCTGCTTAGCAGAAACACAAGATCTCGGTCTTCTGTCACAGAACAGTGATCTGCCTTATTTACATAGGCAGAGCATCGTTCTGTCTGCCTCGGGAACGATTGGCGGGTCCCCTGGACCTGCTAATTGGCTCCCACTGTGTCCACAGTGGGATCGGGTCGCCAACAGCGCGTTTGTAGCTGCTGACTTTTAATGAGCACAAAATCGAGTGGAACTCCTCTTTAAATACTGTGTGTGTGTGTATATATATATATATATATATATATTACTGCACATTGGTCCCCTAAGGGGGGATGAGGGGAACTTGGTTACAGATAACAAAGAGAAGGCAACTGTACTAAATGCTTTCTTCTCCTCAGTTTTTACACAGGAAGAGGAAGGGTATAACCAGGGGCGGACTGACAACTCATGGGGCTCCCTGGCACTAGGGGATTATGGGGCCCCCAGGTTTAAAGATGGCCACCACAAAGAAGCCATCGTTCTGATGCAACATTAATGTGGCATGGCCTTTGTGGAGGGGCACCTAGCTTGGTGACATGAAGAGTGGCAGGAAACTTAACCACTTAGCAACCTGCCCATAGCCGAATGATGGCTACAAGGTGGTTGCTTAACTCTGGGAGGGCATACTATGACTTCCTCCCAGAATTCCGGTCTCGTGCGCCCCCTAGGGCACGCACCCGAGAACATCCGTGACCGCGGGGTACAGAGGACCCGGCTGATCGCGGCCGTTTACCATGTGATCGCTCCATCACATGTAAACAAACCGGCGTCGTGTCATGACGCCGGTTCCCCCCTCCCCTCTGTGTACTGATCGGTACAGTGTGAGAGGAGAGGGGGAGCGATCGGATGGCAGCAGCGCTGTGGGCTGCATCTGTAGTGCCCACAGCGCTGCTCTGTAACACAGAGCCACAATCCATCCATCCATGCTCAGCAATACCCTGCAATACCCCGTGCAATACCCTGCAATACCCCGTGCAATACCCTGCAATACCCCGTGCAATACCCTGCAATACCCCGTGCAATACCCTGCTTTACCCCGTGCAATACCCTGCATTACCCCGTGCAATACCCTGCATTACCCCGTGCAATACCCTGCATTACCCCGTGCAATACCCTGCATTACCCCGTGCAATACCCTGCATTACCCCGTGCAATACTCTGCATTACCCCGTGCAATACTCTGCATTACCCCGTGCAATACTCTGCATTACCCTGCGCAATACCCTGCGCAATACCCCGCGCAATACCCCGCGCAATACCCCGCGCAATACCCCGTGCAATACCCTGTGCAATACCCTGTGCAATACCCTGTGCAATACCCTGCAATATCCTGTGCAATACCCTGTGCAATACCCTGTGCAATACTCGGCAATACCCTGTGCAATAGCCTGCAATACTCTGCAATAGCCTGCAATACTCTGCAATAGCCTGCAATACTCTGCAATATAAATGTGAAAGGCCTTCGCGCTACTGTGATGTGTTCCGATAATTTAATAAAATCAAAAATAAATTACTATATATATAAACCAAACTACCAAAAATTGTGAGAAAACCAAAGTGCGTGTGTGCTAATAAAGTGCAATCGAATATATGAACGCAGTTTGCAGCAGGACACAACAGTGTTCACATCACACTCATAAATAGAAGATCAGTCAAATGTTGATCCTGCGCTACAGCTATCAAATAAAGATAAAGTGCAAATAGTGCTAAAATAAAATACAATTAATACAAAGTGTACAATTAATTAATGAACTGGTGAATCAATCCAGGGGCATTGATAAATAAATCAAATTAGGTAAAAGTCAATATGGTAAAAGTCTTCTACTCAGACGTTTTCAATTAGTGTCCAAAATGTTCCTTTGAAGTGGGTTTAAACACATCGCACATCTTACAAGCAAAAGTTATGAAAACCCATCAATGAGCTCACAGAACCCTCAACTTAATATCTTGGATCAACAGCAAAAATTATGTACGAGAATCTTTTCCGCTATTCCGACATCCACCACTAGAGGGTCCTCCGTTCCACTTAATGTTAAGCTTGAATGGAAGCTTTAGATCCACATCCTCATGTTGTTCTCGTACTCCCGGAGGGGGAGCAAGGAAGGGATGGGAGAGAAAGAGAACTCCAGTAGTGTAGTAGGTTTAGTAAGTAAAGAGCTTTATTAAATACATAGGTTGGACTCTTACATCAAATATAAAAATTCTAAGCTTAAAATCAGATCGTGTGGCGTTTAGATGCCGTTCTCACGTCACTTCCGGTATCTAGTCAGCCTCCGGTCACACCCTACGCGTTACGTCATCACGTGACTTCATCAGGGGATCCCTGAAGGCATCACGTGACTTCATTCCCTGACGAAGTCACGTGATGACGTAACGCGTAGGGAGTGCCTGGAGGCTGACTAGATACCAGAAGCGTAGGATCAACATTTGAATACCCTGCAATGCTCTGCAATACCATGCAATGCCCTGCAATACCCTGCAATGCCCTGCAATGCCCAGTCATACTCGGCAATACCCTGCAATACCCTGCCATATTCAGCCATACCCAGCCATGCGCAGTCATGCTCAGCCATACTCAGCCATACTCAGCCATACTCAGCCATACTCAGCCATACTCAGCCATGCCCAGCCATGCTCAGCCATGCCCAGCCATGCTCAGCCATGCCCAGCCATGCCCAGCCATGCCCAGCCATGCTCAGCCATGCTCAGCCGTGCTCGGCTGTACTCGGCTGTACTCGGCTTCTGTATGTGGCCAGGCTGTGGAAGTCTCACACATGTGGTATCGCCGTACTCAGGAGGAGTAGGGGAATCTATTTTGGGGTGTCATTTTTGGTATGTACATGCTATGTGTTAGAAATATTGCATAAATGGACAACTTTGTGTTAAAAAAAAAAAGCGTTTTAACCACTTCCCACCCGCCGTCATATGACATCCTTGACTTTGTGTGGGGATATCTGAATGATGCCTGCAGCTACAGGCATCATTCAAATATTAGCTTTTTCAGCCGGCGATTCCCTACACCATAAGAATGATCATAGCGGCTGTTCCACTGCTTGATCGTTCTTACGGAAGGCGAGAGGGGACGTCCCCTCCCACCACCCTCCAGTGCTTCTACCGACTCACCGCTACGATCGAAGCCAGGATCTTTTTTTTTATTATTTCAGGCTTCCCAGCCTAGAGGTGAGATGTGGGGTCTTCATGACCCCATATCTCACTGTAAAGAGGACCTGTCATGCCATATTCCTATTACAAGGGATGTTTACATTACTTGTAATAGGAATAAAAGTGATCAAAAAATTAATTTTTTTGAAAAAAAGTGTCAAACTAAAATAAATAAAGTAAAATGAACAGTAAAAAAAAATTTTTTTAAAGCACCCCTCTCCCCGTGTGCTCGCATGCAGAAGCAAGCGCATACGTAAGTCCCACCCACATATGAAAACGGTGTTCAAATCACACATGTGAGGTATTGCTGCGAACGTTAGAGCGAGAGCAATAATTTTGGCCCTAGACCTCCTCTGTAACTCAAAACATGCAACGAGTAAAAAATTTTAAACCGTCGCCTATGGGGATTTTTAAGTAGCGAAGTTTGGCACCATTCCACGTGTGCAATTTTGAAGGGTGAAATGTTAGGTATCTATTTACTCGGCGTAACTTCATCTTTCACATTATGCAAAAACATTGGGCTAACTTTACTTTTTTTTTTTTAAAGCACAAAACTGTTCTTTTTCCAAAAAAAGCGTTCAAAAAAGTGCTGCGCAAATACCGTGCAAGATAAAAAGTTGCAATGACCGCCATTGTATTTTCTAGGGTCTTTGTGAAAAAAACATATATAATGTTTTGGGGTTCTATGTAATTTTCAAGCAAATAAATGATGATTCTTACATGTAGGAGAGAAATGTCAGAATTGGGCTGGGTGCTCCAGAACGCCTGAAGGTGCTCCCTGCATGTTGGGCCTCTGGTATGTGGCCACGCTGTGTAAAAGTCTCACACATGTGGTATCGCCGTACTCAGGAGTAATAGCAGAATGTGTTTTGGGGTGTAATTTGTTGTATGCATATGCAGTGTGTGAGAAATAACCTGCTAAAATGACGATTTTGTGAAAAAAAAAAAAGAAAAAAAAAATTTTGATTTTGCAAAGAATTGTGGGAAAAAATGACAACTTCAAAAAACTCACCATGCATCTTTCTAAATATCTTGGAATGTCTTCAGATGCCGTCAGTACATCAGGTGTGATCAATTTTTAGATATTGGCACCATAGCTTTTGGACTCTATAACTTTCACAAAGACCAAATAATATACACTAAGTTGTACTTATTTTTACCAAAGATATGTAGCAGTATAAATTTTGGCCAAAATTTGCCAAAATTTGCTAAATTTTATAACAGAAACAAAGAAAAATTCATTTTTTTACTGAATTTTCAGTCTTTTTTTCTTTTATAGCGCAAAAAATAAAAAAAAACAGCAGTGATTAAATACCACCAAAAGAAAGCTCTATTTGTGTTAAAAAATGGACAAAAAATTCATACAGGTACAGTGTTGCATGACTGAGTAATTGTCATTCAAAATGTGAGAGCACTGAAAGCTGAAAATTGGTCTGGTTATTAAGGGGGTTTAAGTGCCCAGTGGTCAAGTGGTTAAAGCTGATGACCCAATAAATGTACTGGGAGTAGGGATGAGCCGAACACCCCCCCAGTTTGGTTCGCATCAGAACCTGCGAACGGACCGAAAATTCCCACGAACGTTAGAACCCCATTGACGTTTATGAGACTCGAACGTTCAAAATCAAAAGTGCTCATTTTAAAGGCTAATTTGCATGGTATTGTCCTAAAAAGGGTTTGGGGACCCGGGTCCTGCCCCAGGGGACATGTATCAATGCAAAAAAACTTTTAAAAACAGCTGTTTTTTCGGGAGCTGTGATTTTAATGATGCTTAAAGTTAAAAAAAAGTGAAATATTCCTTTAAATATCGTACCTGGGGGTGTCTATAGTATGCCTGTAAAGTGGCACGCGTTTCCTGTGCTTAGAACAGTCCCTGCACAAAATGTAATTTTTAAAGGAAAAAAAGTCATTTAAAACTGCTTGCGGTTTTAATGTAATGTCGGGTCCTGGCAATATGGATGAAAATCAGTGAGACAAACGGCATGGGTAACCCCCAGTCCATTACCAGGCCCTTTGGGTCTTGTATGGATATTAAGGGAACCCCGCACCCAAATTAAAAAAGGAAAGGTGTGGGACCCCCAGGCCCTATATACTCTGAACAGCAGTATACAGGCGGTACAAACAAGACCAGGGACTGTAGGTTTGTTGTTAAGTAGAATCTGTTTGTAATTTTGAACTGGTACATTTTTAACATGTTTAGCTCCAGACAAAAAATCTATTTTAAGCTTTTTGGAAAACCTAGGGAAGAGTTATCACCCCTGTGACATTTGTTTTGCTGTCTGTGCTCCTCTTCAGAAGATTTCACCTCACTTTTTGTCTCAATGACAAATGTTTTTTGAAAATTTGGGTTTTTTTGTGTAACAAGGATTGGTGATAAAGCAAGTGGAAAGGAGAAAAGTTTTTCCCATATTAACTCTTACAGGAGAAAATTTCCCTTCCTAGGGGTAGATTTCATCTCACTTCCTGTTGTCTCCTTCCGTTTGCAAGTAGGAGTCGTTTGTAAGTTGGATGTTTGAAAGTAGGGGCCTGCCCTATATACTCAACAGAAATTTGGGCCTTAGGTGTTGTTGTGGCCACAACACCGTAAGCCCTCACAGGGCCCTGCTGTGAAATATTAGACCAAGAATTGTAATTACATGCCCCTGTTGAACAGGGGCAGAAAAATTGGGCCTTTGGTGGTGGTGCTGGTGCCACAACACTGTATGTCCTCACAGATACTCTTGATGGGCGCAGAAACGGGCCCTGCTGTGAAATATTAGATCAAAAATTGTAATTACATGCCCCTGTTGAACAGGGGCAGAAAAATTGGGCCTTTGGTGGTGGTGGTGGTGTTGGTGCCACAACACTGCAAGTCCTCACAGATACTCTTGGTGGGCGCAGAAATGGGCCCTGCTGTGAAATATTAGATCAAGAATTGTAATTACATGCCCCTGTTGAACAGGGGCAGAAAAATTGGGCCTTTGGTGCTGGTGCCACAACACTGCAACCCCTCACAGATATTCTAGTTGGAGCGCAGGAACTAGCCCTGCTGCAAAGAATTGCATGAAAAATTGTAATTACATGCCCCTGTTAAACAGGGGCTGAAAAATTAGGCCTTAGTCACTGGTAGCGGGACTGGAGGTGCCCAGAATCAAAAATGTTCTTACAAGCTATCATCATGATCATTGAGGAGGAAGAGGATAATTACTCAGTATAACAGGATAGTCACTCAGCATCAGCATAGGCAGTCTGTGAAGGGATCTGACATTTCAAAAAAATATATTCGGTTACATCAGCATCAGGTGCTTGGTAGCTGGTGGTGATCCAAGACTGATTCATTTTTATGAAGGTCAGTCGATCGACTGAGTCGGTGGACAGACGCACCCTATGATCAGTTACAAAGCCTCCAGCAGCACTGAATGTGCATTCCGAAAGAACGCTGGATGCAGGAGAGGCCAGTAGCTCAATTGCATACTGTGCAAGCTCTGGCCAGTGATCCATCCTCAAGACCCAGTAACCCAGAGGATTTTCAGTGGGAAAGGTGTCCAAGTCAGATCTTGCCCCTAGGTATTCCTGCATCATGTAAAACAGACGCTGGCGATGGTTGCTGGAACCGATCATACCTTGGGGCTGCGGACTAAAAAATTGTCTGAACGCATCGGTCAGACGGCCACCTTCTCCACCGCTCCTTCTTTGACTGACCGAAGCCTCAGCAACATGTTGTCCAGAAACAGGAGTTTGTAACCTCCCAGTCTCTGTGAACGCGTTGCACAGACCTTTCTGCAAGGCCTCCCAAAGATGTTTCATCTTCTGCTCCCTCTGCGACGGCAAGATAAGGTCCGCAACCTTACCCTTGTACGAGGATCCTTCCGCAGGCTTTGCAGGATCAGGGAGGCCATGCAGCGTAGGTTTGCTGAAGCATTCGGTCCGGAGTCCTCTGGGTCACTAAGGACGACATAATCCGCAGCCACCTCCTCCCAGCCACGTGCAAGTCCATGTGTTTCTTGGGACTGTAAATGATCCCTTAAAGACTGCTGCTGATGCTGAGTGCCAGGCTCCACCTCCATACTGACACAATCATCCTCCTCCTCCTCGTCCTCTTCCTGTGTGATCGGTGGGCACGCAGGAACACTGTCTGGATAAAGGGGGGCCTTGAGAGCTAAGGAAGTCCTCCTCTTTCTGCTTCTGTTCTTCCTCAAGTGCCCTGTCCATTATTCCACGCAGCGTGTGCTCCAACAGGTGGACAAGGGAGACAGTGTCACTCATGCATGCACTGTCACTGCTCACCATCCTCGTGGCCTCCTCAAATGGTGACAGGACAGTGCATGCATCCCTGATCATGGCCCACTGGCGTGGGGAAAAAAACAAGCTCCCCTGACCCTGTCCTGGTGCCATAGTCGCACAGGTACTCATTGATGGCCCTCTGCTGCGTGTGCAGCCGCTGCAGCATGGCCAACGTTGAGTTCCACCTGGTGGGCATGTCACAGATTAGGCGGTTCTTGGGCAGGTTAAATTCCTTTTGGAGGTCTGCCAGCCGAGCACTGGCATTATATGACCGGCGGAAATGCACACAGACTTTCCTGGCCTGCCTCAGGACATCCTGTAAGCCCAGGTACCTGCCCAAGAACCGCTGCACCACCAAGTTAAGCACGTGAGCCAAACAGGGCACATGGGTCAGTTGTCCCTGTCGGAGGGCGGCAAGGAGGTTGGTGCCATTGTCGCAAACCACCATTCCTGCCTTAAGTTGGCATGGCGTCAACCACCTCTGAACCTGCCCTTGCAGAGCTGACAGAACCTCTGCCCCAGTGTGGCTCCTGTCCCTCAAGCACACCAGCTCAAGCACCGCATGGCATCTTTTGGCCTGCATACTTGCGTAGCCCCTTGAACGCCTACGGAGCACTGCTGGTTCCGAGGACAAAGCACAGGAAGAGGCCATGGAGGAAGAAGAAGATGTGGGGGTGGAGGAGAGAGGTGTGTCAGAATCATTAGTAGTGGCATTTTGGAGGCGTGGTGGCGGAACAACCTCCAACACTACTGCACCTTGTCCTGCATCCTTCCCAGCTGCCAGCAGAGTCAGCCAATGCGCGGTGAAACTTAGGTAACGTCCCTGTCCATGCCTGCTGGACCATGAGTCAGCGGTAATATGCACCTTACTGCTGACCGCCCTGTCCAGCGAGGCATGGACATTGCCTTCCACATGCCGGTAGAGAGCTGAAATCGCCTTCTGTGAGAAAAAGTGGCGTTTGGGTACCTGCCACTGAGGAACCGCACATTATACAAACTCACGGAAGGGGACAGAGTCTACCAATTGAAAAGGTAGCAGTTGAAGTGCTAGCAATTTTGCCAAGCTAGCATTTAACCGCTGGGCATGTGGATGGCTGGGAGCGAACTTCTTTCGGCGGTGCAGCAGCTGGGGCAGGGAAATTTGCCTGGTACAATCTGACGTCGGTGTACCGAAAGCAGATTACCCACAAGTACTTGGCTGTGACATACCTAATTCTACACCTTCATTCCTCTCAGTGCAGGTCTCAGAGAGGACTGAAGGTATAGTGGGGTTGGAGATCTCAGCTGATGAGGAGCAAGGAGAGGTCCCCTTTGTTCTTTGGTGTGGGTCTTTTAGATACGCTTGCCAACAAACTGCATGGCAGGTCAACATATGTCTGGTCAAGCATGTGGTTCCCAAGCGGGAGATGTTTTGGCCACGCGAGATACGCTTGAGATATATGTTGCAAATAGCAATGGTGCGATCTGATGCACTCGTCTCAAAAAAGGCCCACACCAAAGAACTTTTGAAAAAACGCGCAGAGATAGCAGCGCCCTGCACATGCAGAGCTTTGCGGTGTGATGCAGTCAGTGTGCTGCCCTTAGGCTGGCTCCTGGAGGGCATCCTGCCTTGTTGATGTACCTCCTCCTCCTCTCTCCTATCAGGCACCCACGATGAGTCAGTGACCTCATCATCCCCTCCCTCCTCATCACTGGAGCAAACCTGGCAGTATGCTGCAGCAGGGGGAGCATGACTGCCAGATTGATGTCCTACTTGGGCACCCCCTCTGTCCATGCTCACTTTACTGCCTTCATCTAGCTCAGTATCATCATCAGAGCCTTCTAAACGCTGGGCATCCTCCTGGAGCATGTACCCAACACTGTGGTCAAACAGTTCGAGGGACTCCTCAGGAGGACATGGTGGGGCTAGGGAAGGAGTCACTGATGCCATTGAGCCGAGGTAAGAAGCCGCGTTGGCAGCTGCTTTGCCAGACAAAGTACCCTGAGCATGGGTGAGAGGATGAGGAGGATGAGGACGGCTTGGTCATCCACTCGACCAAGTCTTCCGCATGTTGCGGCTCAACATGGCCAGCTGCCGAAAAAAAGGCCAAGCGTGTCCCACGGCCACCTGCTGATGAGGATGCACCGTCTCCATGACCAGAACTGTTGCCTCTAGACACAGAGCCTGCTTGCCCTCTTTTATTGGCTTGTGACTGTTGTTGGCCTTCCAGACATACTAATGGCCTGCAGTAAGATGTAGCTGCACTAAGCTGGGATAATATATATATATATATATATATATATATATATATATATATATATACACACACATATACATATACACACTGATCACTGATACTGCAGCTAGCAAAATTAACTGCCTGCCTCTAGTATGAGAACACCACCAATCTTCTACAGGTAGCTTTAGCTGAACACTGTGCAGAGGACGCACTACACCAACGTTAAAATAATGTAGCTGCCTGTGGTAGTGATAGGATCAGGAAAACACCACCAACCTTCTACAGATAGCTTTAGCTAAACACTGTGAAGAGGACGCACTACACTAACGTTAAAATAATGTAGCTGCCTGCGGTAGTGATGGGATCAGGAAAACACCACCAACCTTCTACAGGTAGCTTTAGCTGAACACTGTGCAGAGGCCGCACTAGACTAACGTGTAAATAATGTAGTTGCCTGCGGTAGTGATAGGATCAGGAAAACACCACCAACCTTCTACAGGTAGCTTTAGCTGAACACTGTGCAGAGGTCGCACTACACTAACTTGTAGCTTTAGCTGAACACTGTTCAGAGGACGCACTACACTAACTTGTAGCATTGGGTGAACACTGTGCAGAGGTTGCACTACACTAACTTGTAGCTTTAGCTGAACACTGTTCAGAGCTCGCACTACACTAACTTGTAGCATTGGGTGAACACTGTACAGAGGGCGCACTACACTAACTTGTAGCTTTAGCTGAACACTGTTCAGAGGACGCACTACACTAACTTGTAGCATTAGCTGAACACTGTGCAGAGGTCGCACTACACTAACTTGTAGCTTTAGCTGAACACTGTTCAGAGGACGCACTACACTAACTTGTAGCTTTAGCTGAACACTGTGCAGAGGTTGCACTACACTAACTTGTAGCTTTAGCTGAACACTGTGAGGAGGACGCACTACACTAACTTGTAGCTTTAGCTGAACACTGTGAGGAGGACGGACTACACTAACTTGTAGCTTTAGCTGAACACTGTGCACTACACTAACTTGTAGCATTGGGTGAACACTGTGCAGAGGTTGCACTACACTAACTTGTAGCTTTAGCTGAACACTGTTCAGAGGACGCACTACACTAACTTGTAGCATTGGGTGAACACTGTACAGAGGTCGCACTACACTAACTTGTAGCTTTAGCTGAACACTGTTCAGAGGACGCACTACACTAACTTGTAGCATTAGCTGAACACTGTGCAGAGGTCGCACTACACTAACTTGTAGCTTTAGCTGAACACTGTTCAGAGGACGCACTACACTAACTTGTAGCTTTAGCTGAACACTGTGCAGAGGTTGCACTACACTAACTTGTAGCTTTAGCTGAACACTGTGAGGAGGACGCACTACACTAACTTGTAGCTTTAGCTGAACACTGTGAGGAGGACGGACTACACTAACTTGTAGCTTTAGCTGAACACTGTGCACTACACTAACTTGTAACTTTAGCCGAACACTGTTCAGAGAACGCACTACACTAACTTTTAGCTTTAGCTGAACACTGTGCAGAGGTCGCACTACAGTAACTTGTAGCTTTAGCTGAACACTGTGAGGAGGACGCACTACACTAACTTGTAGCTTTAGCTGAACACTATATGGAGGACGCACTACACTAACTTCTAGCTTTAGCTGAACACTGTGCACTACACTAACTTGTAGCTTTAGCTGAACACTGTGAGGAGGACGCACTACACTAACTTGTAGCTTTAGCTGAACACTGTGAGGAGGATGCACTACACTAACTTGTAGCTTTAGCTGAACACTATGTGGAGGACGCACTACACTAACTTGTAGCTTTAGCTGAACACTGTGCAGAGGTCGCACTACACTAACTTGTAGCTTTAGCTGAACACTGTGAGGAGGACGCACTACACTAACTTGTAGCTTTAGCTGAACACTGTGAGGAGGACGCACTACACTAACTTGTAGCTTTAGCTGAACACTGTGCAGAGGTCACATTAAACTAACTTGTAGCTTTAGCTGAACACTGTGAGGAGGAAGCACTACACTAACTGTAAATAGTCTAGCTGCCTGACTGTGGTACTAATAGAATCAGAAGAACACCAGCAATTTTCTTCAGGTAGCTGTAAATACTGTAACAACACAAGCCTTATATAAACAGAATCCACCCTCCAATGGTGCAGATGGATAGCGGCGCTAACTATAACAATGATGAAAAAATTGCTTGAAACCCCACCGTTCTTAGTACCTTGGGGTGAGTTAGAGGTGTGCTGAATCTCAAAGGTGATGAATGATAACTTAGCACTCACTCTTATAACACATAAAGTAATAGTGATCTAAATGAATAGAGCACTCCAGTGTGTACAACTAAATAAATGTCCCCCAATATTCCAACTATAATGTAATAAATATATATTACTATACACCACGTGACAAAAAATACAAGTAGTTCCTACATCATATAATCACTTGAAAAATATATATGAAAACTAAAAATAAAATAATAAAATAAATAAAGTCCAAAGTGAAATAAAAAAAATCCAAAAATAGTCCACAAAAACAGTGATAATGTGTGACAAGAAAACACCACTCCAAGAAGACAGTGCAGGTATCCTCAAAACCGTGCTGCTGTGATCCGCAAATTTCACCACACCTCAGTGACGTGATTTCACTCCCTTCTGTAATTCAAACTCACCAGCTATTAAGGCCTCCCACTCTCGTGTTTGGCCAAACAGAGCCTCAACCCACTCTCATGGGGGTTAGCATGCGTTCCAGATCTCCACTGCTACACACTGGCTTTCCTCCTCATAATCGTGAAATCATATATGAGATAAAAGAAATGCTCCAATAGTGTAGTATTGTTAAAAAGATCAATTTATTCACACTAAAACTGCGTCAAATGAACTCACATTCAAATAAAAACTGGTAAGCAAAGCACACTTCACAGTAGTATGGAAAACAGCACGGCACACTGAACAGGATACAAAGCGAAACAACAACACACGGCCACAGCGGACCCAGGGAGTATGGAAGCTGCAGTGCGTCTCACCCGCCTGTAGCGACCCGTCCCTCAGCCCCACTCCGTCACCCCTTCCTCTAATCTTAGTGTTAGATTGCCAGACAGCTACGCCCCAACATGTTTCATGACCAGCACTTATTCATGGGTTTGGCTTTCTGGCAAGGCAATCACTCATTATGCAAATTGAATGGGCGGGCGCAGATTACTTTGCGTCCACACTCTTCCTGTGTCCCCGTGACCGAGATATATGCAATTTCTCCCCATAGACTAATACAAGGTAAATACATTTAGATCGCATTCTATAAATAGCAAAAAAGGTCACCATCCATGTTCACCTTCTATAACATGGAGCACAATCTCTCTTAAAGTGCTTTATAACTTATATACTAATACCATGTGACAAAAATATAAAGTGTATGCATCAACATATATAATTTTACTCAAACTAAATAGATTAAATATGACAATACCTCCTAGTGTCCACAAAAGAATTACATGAATACTACAAATATTATATAGTACCATAAAAATTCTATTCTTTATGTGCACATATGACAAATTATAAGTGATAATTAACTAAATGTGAAAAAATACCAGTAATCAAACATATCCCAATCTTACAGTGTTATTAAGTGCATTTAATAGTGTCCCAATATCTTAATATAAAGCGCTCAATGCGCCAAAATATATATAAAAAATATATATAAAAAATATATATATATATAAAAAACTCCACTGTTATTATTCCAGTGACTTGAGATAAAAAACTTGAATTACTGACCAAATCTGCTGGAACAGATCTTACATGGTTTACAAAATGAGTTATTTTTTCAACAGTGTCTTTTATTAGATCCTATATACGTATGTGTGAAAACCATCCATGGAGGGAACTGGAACCTGTATACATATATCCTCAAGATATTGGTAACCAGATGTATTACTGATAATGGATAATCCCTAGGAGTTACTAATAAAGCAATACAAATCCAGCTCAATGTTCATTCCTCCAGGGAATAAACATTTCAGCAGGAAGATCCATCGGGTTTCTCTCTGAGAGAGATCCCTGACCCGATTGAACCCACTCCAGGCCTGATATACCACATCCAAACCACAAAACTGTAACAGACTTGGGTCCTGATTGTGTTTCTCCTTAAAATGGAGAGACACACTGTGATACTGGAAGCCTTTCTTAATGTTCGCTAGATGTTCAGCAATCTGCACCTTTAATAAATTCTTGGTGCGCCCTACATAGAATAGCCCACAGGAGCACCACAAAAGGTAAACTACAAAGGAGGAGTTACATGTGATAAAGTCTCTGATCTCAAGCGTCTCTCCCTCCACATTAGTGATTTGAGTCATACCCCTATTTCTTACCGGTACTGTTCTACAGCAAATGCACTTCCTACATGCATAAAACCCCCGTAGATTGATTTTAAAAGTTTGTTGCTGTGGTGGATTCAAAATTTTCTTCACTACTCTGTGACCAAAGTTTGGTGCCCGTCTGTAGATGAATCTGGGGTGGTTGGGTAAGACCTCCCCCCAATCTCTATCTCTACACAGGATGTGCCAGTATTTCTTAAAAATACTTTCCACATCCTTATACTGATGATGAAAATCTGAGATAAATCCTAACTGGTGTTGGTCAGTTGGTGCCCTAGTGTCCTTCTCTTTTAAACACTGTTCCCTAGATATATTTGCCACTTCCTGAATGACAGTATTGATAATCCCACTATCATATCCTTTCTGGAGAAATCTCTCCTTGAGTATGTCAGCTTGAGCCACATATGTAATAACATCCGAACAGTTCCGTCGGACTCTGAGCATCTGTCCCTTTGGTATATTTTTGATCCAGGAGGGATGATGTCCACTCCTGATCGAAAGATAACTGTTCCGATCTGTTGTCTTAAAGTATACTTTTTGTGCTCAAGGAATTGTTGGTTTTCATTATAGTGACATCCAGGTAATTCACCGCAGTGTCACTAATGACATAATCCAACCGGATGTTGTTGGGATTGTCATTCAAACGTTGTATAAATTCAACGGCAGATTCCCTCGACCCCCCCAAATGAAGAGGAGGTCGTCTATGAATCTGCGGTAGAATAGCAGCTGGGATGGTTTGTTGTTAAATACTTGTCTATCTTCCCACTCTGCTAGAAACAGATTGGCAAGGCTGGGAGCATACTTCGCTCCCATCACCACGCCAACCTTCTGTGTGAAATAGTGTCCATTATACCAAAAGTAATTGTGGGTCATGCAAAAGTCTAAAGCATGACCCACAAAGACCTTCTGCACATGAGGAATGTCATCTCGTTTACTAAGCGCCCAATTGAGCGCTAATGCTGCATCCTCATGCTGTATAATGGTATAAAGTGAGGCCACATCGGCCGTCACTAAATACAAATCTAAAGTGGCATCAAACTTAACCTCTTGTAAAGAGCGTAGCAAATCGGTGGAGTCCTTCAGGTAGGCTTTGGTGGCCTTTACACTAGGTTGCAAGAATTTATCTAAAAATTCCCCCAATCTGGCTGTGACTGACCCTATAATGGGGCACGCTGGTGGCACCTTTGAATCTTTGTGAATCTTGGGCAGGGTGTAAATTATGGGGATACGGCATGAACTGGGGACCAAATAACATTTTTCTTAAAAGTTCAAAGCTTTAATCCCATAACCCCACTCCAATAGAGCCCCCAACTGGTTTCTATACTCATTTGTGGGGTCTGACGGTAACTTACAATACGTATTCTGGTCACCCAACATCTCCAACAGCTGATTGTGATAAAACTCTCTCTCCAAAATGACCACACCACCCCCCTTATCCGCTGGTCGGATAATAATGTCATTTCTATCCTCTAATGACTCAATTCCATCTACAATCAATATAGTCCGGATTCACCCTTTTAATAGGCTTTAATTTTTCTATATCACTTTGGACCAAATTCTTGAAAACCTCGATGAAGTGATTGCTAGAATTCTGGGGGTTGAACAATGACTTGTTCCTCAAACCTGTGTCTATTCTGGTGGAGCTAATACCAGATCCCATCCTCGGGGCTACTGGATGACTCAAAAAGTGTTTTTTAATATTCAAGGTGCGAATGAATTTATGGGTGTCAATATACACTTCAAATTTGTTAATCGGTTTCCTTGGTGCACATTTAAGCCCCAAGCTCAATATATTCAATTCATTCTTATTAAATTGTGTCTTAGTTAAATTGAAAATTCCATCCTTCAAGTGTCCCTCATTCTATTTTTTGGGTTGTTTGTATCTCCCTGCTCTACAGCCCCTTCTTCTCTTGGGAAGGGTATGGGTTCTCTGTTTGAATACTGGTCCATTCCATTCCTCCCTCCACCCCTGTTGACTGGGTGAGTGTTCCCTCTGAGGGTTCCCCCTCCCCCCCCTCGATGTCCTAAAAAAGGAGGTGGGCCCGATCTTGGATTATTATAATATCCATTCGATTCATACTCCATCAAAGGTGCATACCTGTTGTGGGTAGGGATCTGGTACCCCATATCTGGATATTAATTATGGGGTGGGGTAACCTTCTTGTTAGGATTGGGGGTGGTGGTAAGTATTATAGTTTGTAGGTTGATTAGCTCTATGTTGTTGTACCGGGCGTGGTGGTGGATATTGATTAGATTGTCTATATCCACCCCTTCCTCCATTTGGTGGTCCTGGTGAGTAATAACCTTCCCCTTGTTGGTGTCCACCATGCTGATAACCAGCCCCATATGGCAATTGTGATGCCCTACGGGTATGTCCCGGTGTATTCTGTTCTGGTTTAACTTTCCCACTTTTGACCCCCATAGGTCTCTCTTGTGGGTTTCCTGATGGCGGAAGAGGAGTTCCAGCCTCATTATTAGGATCAGTGGGTCCACCTCCCACATTGGAGTTTTGCCACAAGTAAATTTTGTTATTTTTAAAATCAGCAGAATCCCTAATATACTTCTTCACTTTTTTCTTTTACTTTATATTAAGATATTGGGACACTATTAAATGCACTTAATAGCACTGTAAGATCGGGATATGTTTGATTACTGGTATTTTTTCACATTTAGTTAATTATCACTTATAATTTGTCATATGTGCACATAAAGAATAGAATTTTTATGGTACTATATAATATTTGTAGTATTCATGTAATTCCTTTGTGGACACTAGGAGGTATTGTCATATTTAATCTATTTAGTTTGAGTAAAATGATATATGTTGATGCATAAACTTTATATTTTTGTCACAAGGTATTAGTATATAAGTTATAAAGCACTTTAAGAGAGATTGTGCTCCATGTTATAGAAGGCGAACATGGATGGTGACCTTTTTTGCTATTTATAGAATGCGATCTAAATGTATTTACCTTGTATTAGTCATGTTCTATGGGGAGAAATTGCATATATCTCGGTCACGGGGACACAGGAAGGGTGTGGACGCAAAGTAATCTGCGCCCGCCCATTCAATTTGCATAAATGAGTGATTGCTTTGCCAAAAAGCCAAACCCATGAATAAGTGCTGGTCACGAAACATGTCGGGGCGTAGCTGTCTGGCAATCTAACACTAAGATTAGAGGAAGGAGTGACGGGTGATGGAGCGGGGATCGGCCAAGGGACGGGTCGCTGCAGGTGGGTAAGACGCACTCCAGCTTCCATACTCCCTGGGTCCGCCGTGGCCGTGTGTTGTGTTTTCGCTTTGTATCCTGTTCAGTGTGCCGTGCTGTTTTCCATACTACTGTGAAGTGTGCTTTGCGTACCAGTTTTTAATTGAATGTGAGTTCATTTGACACAGTTTTAGTGTGAATAAATTGATCTTTTTAATGATACTACACTATTGGAGCATTTCTTTTATCTCATATATGATTTCACGATTATGAGGAGGAAAGCCAGTGTGTAGCAGTGGAGATATGGAACGCATGCTAACCCCCATGAGAGTGGGTTGAGGCTCTGTTTGGCCAAACACCAGAGTGGGAGGCCTTAATAGCTGGTGAGTTTCGATTTCAGAAGGGAGTGGAATCCCGTCACTGAGGTGTGGTGAAATTTGCGGATCACAGCAGCACGGTTTTGAGGATACCTGCACTGTCTTCTTGGAGTGGTGTTTTCTTGTCACACATTATCATCACTGTTTTTGTGGACTATTTTTGGATTTTTTTGATTTCACTTTGGACTTTGTTTATTTATTTTATTATTTTATTTTTAGTTCTCATATATATTTTTCAAGTGATTATATGTTGTAGGAACTACTTGTAATTTTTGTCACGTGTTGTATAGTAATATATATTTATCACATTATAGTTGGAATATTGGGGGACATTTATTTTGTTGTACACACTGGAGTGTTCTATTCATTTAGATCACTATTACATTATGTGTTAAGTTATCATTCATCACCTTTGAGATTCAGCACACCTCTAACTCACCCCAAGGTACTAAGAACGGTGGGGTTTCAAGCAATTTTTTCATCATTGTTATGATGCTTAATCTATCTAACTTAAATCAAATGACACTGTCTCTCTGTCTCTGTCTCTCAACGCCAGAACACACACTACACAGGGCCACCGTGCAGGCGGCCTTATATAGTGTGGGGCGTGTACTAAACCCCCTGAGCCATAATTGGCCAAAGCCACCCTGGCTTTGGCCAATTACAGCTCTCTCTACAGACGGCACTGTGATTGGCCAAGCATGCGGGTCATAGTGCATGCTTGGCCAATCATCAGCCAGCAATGCACTGCAATGCCGCAGTGAATTATGGGCCGTGACGCGCCACACGAATTTGGAACGAACGGGCGAACAGACGATGTTCGTGTTGAACATGGGTTGGACTTGAACACGAAGCTCATCCCTAACTGGGAGCCTCTCATGGGCAGTGCCACCTTAACAGCACGGGCTCTGAAGGTCCCACACTGTAAGCTGGACTTTTGGAGTGTATGCGCTGATGATGTCATAAGCTGCATGCACTCTGAATATCTCCTAAACGGTGCAAGTTTAGGAGATATTCACAGTACCTACAGGTAAGCCTCATTATAGGCTTATCTGTAGGTACAAGTGGCAGTAGAGTTTAACACCACTCAGATTTTTTACAAATGTTTTTTTTTTTTACAATGTTTATTTTTTTTAAATCAAATCTTTAATTTAATAATTTAATTTTTTAAAACATTTTATTTTTTTCACAACTCTGTTGGGGGGGGGGGTCTTTGGTGAGATATCAGGGGTCTAAACAGACCCCCTGAAGTCTCACTTTTGAGACAGAGACAGGTACTGAGGACACAGATTCCCCAGTCCCTTTCTCTGCAGCCTCAGTTGCACTGAAAATGAATGAACAGGAGACAGAGACTACTGCCCATTCATAAACGGAAGCATAGTAAACAGTTTACTATGAATGAATACAGTGAATGATCAGTATCAATCACTCACTGTGTTCACCTAGAAAAGGAAGGGGCTGGTAAATGCCATTGGGAGAGGAAAGGAGGGAAACCGACAGCGCTGCGGGGGGGGTGGGGTCAAGGCAGTGAGAGAAATCCAGATTAGTGCAGTGAGGGAAATAACTGAACCAATCTTTCAGCTGCTGCAGTGAGAGCCACAAAAATTGCAAGTTAGACTTACCGGTAACTTGTTTTCCAATAGGCTTTCAGGACAGCACCCGAGAGATCATGGCTCCTCCTCCCACAGGAAACACCTCATCAATTAAGTCTTTAAATTGGAATCCTCCACGTTGCCTCATCAGTTGTTTGTAGAGAACTCCAGCCCCAGCTGCAACACATAAGCGACAGTTATATCATAGTATTACAGCATTAGCATAAACAAAGGGCGGGTTACTGCTGTCCTGAAAGCCTATTGGAAAACAAGTTACCGGTAAGTCTAACTTGCAATTTTCCAAAACGTCTTTCAGGACAGCACCCGAGAGGATAATCGAGACTTACTCCATTTAGGGTGGGACAACAGCCTGTAAGACTTTCCTTCCAAAAGCCTGGTCCCCAGCCGTCATGAGATCTAACCTATAATGACGGGCAAAGGTTGTCAGACTTGTCCAAGTAGCTGCCTTACAGATTTGTTCGGGGGTGGCGCCAGCTTTTTCTGCCCAACTCACTGCCAAAGCTCTTGTAGAATGAGCCCGGACATTTAATGGACTCTCTTGACCTGTAAGGGAATAGGCTTCTGAGATAGCCATTCTCAACCATCTGGCAATGGTTCCTCTAGAAGCTTGTCTTCCTTTTTTATTACCGGAAAATAAAACAAACAGAGCATCTGAACATCTAAAGTCTTTAGTGTTTTCCAAGTAACTCAAGACTGCTCTTTTAACATCCAGGGTATGGAATTCTTCTTCCTTCTTACCCGATGGATTAGAACAAAAGGTAGGAAGTATTATTTCCTGAGTTCGATTCTGGATCGAAGCGACCTTCGGCAAAAAATTAGGATCCGTCTTCAGAACAATTCGGTCTGAAAAAATGGAAAAGAAAGGCTCCCTGATTGATAAGGCTTGCAGCTCACTGACTCTTCGAGCTGTTGTAACAGCCACTAAAAACACTGTTTTCAAAGTAATCAATTTCAGGGAGGCTAAATTAATGGGTTCAAAAGGTTCCTTGGTCAGGGCCTGTAGAACAACCGATAAGTCCCATGCTGGACAGCTTTTGATTACCACTGGTCTAGACCGGGTAAGAGCTTTGAAGAATCTTATTACTAGGGGTTCTGATGAAATGGATTTTTCCAGGAATACCCCCAGCGCAGCAACTTGAACCTTGAGGGTGCTGACCGCTAAGCCCTTGTCCGCCCCTTCTTGCAGAAACTCAAGCACAGAAGAAATTTGTTTTGGAGATCTGTCAGATGCTGTGCACCAGGAGTTGAAGATTTTCCAGACTTTGGAATAGATTGCTCTTGTAACCTTCTTTCTACTGGATAGGAGGGTAGCTACCAACCTATCCGAGAAACCTTTCCTCTTCAGGAGCTGCTCCTCAGTAGCCAGGCCGTGAGCTTTAGTTTTGCTACTTCCTGGTAGGGATGAGCCGAACACCCCCCGGTTCGGTTCGCACCAGAACCCGCGAACGGACCGAAAGTTCGCACGAACGTTAGAACCCCATTGACGTCTATGGGACTCGAACGTTCGAAATCAAAAGTGCTCATTTTAAAGGCTAATTTGCATGGTATTGTCCTAAAAAGGGTTTGGGGACCCGGGTCCTACCCCAGGGGACATGTATCAATGCAAAAAAAACTTTTAAAAACGGCCGTTTTTTCGGGAGCAGTGATTTTAATGATGCTTAAAGTAAAAAAAAAAAAAGTGAAATATTCCTTTAAATATCGTACCTGGGGGGTGTCTATAGTATGCCTGTAAAGTGACGCATGTTTCCCATGTTTAGAACAGTCCCTGCACCAAATGTCATTTTTAAAGGAAAAAATCTCATTTAAAACTGCTTGCGGGTTTAATGTCATGTCGGGTCATGGCAATATGGATGAAAATCAGTGAGACAAACGGCATGGGTACCCCCCAGTCCATTACCAGGCCCTTTGGGTCTTGTATGGATATTAAGGGGAACCCCGCACCCAAATTAAAATAAGGAAAGGTGTGGGGCCACCAGGCCCTATATACTCTGAACAGCAGTATACAGGCGGTGCAAACAAGACAGGGACTGTAGGTTTGTTGTTAAGTAGAATCTGTTTGTAATTTTGAACATTTTTAACGTGTTTAGCTCCAGCCAAAAAATCTTTTCTAAGCTTTTTGGAAAACATAGGGAAGGGTTATCACCCCTGTGACATTTGTTTTGCTGTCTTTCCTCCTCTTCAGAAGATTTCACCTCACTTTTTTGTCCCAATGAAAAATGTTTTTTGAAAATTTGGGTTTTTTTGTGGAACAAGGATTGGAAAGCATCAGTGGAAAGGAGAAATTGTTTTCCCATATTAACTCTTACAGGAGAGAATTTCCCTTCCTAGGGGTAGATTTCATCTCACTTCCTGTTGTCTCCTTCCGTTTGCAAGTAGGAGTCGTTTGTAAGTTAGATGTTTGAAAGTAGGGTCCTGCCCTATATACTCAGCAGAAATTTGGGCCTTAGGTGTTGCTGTGGCCACAACACTGTAAGCCCTCACAGGGCCCTGCTGTGAAATATTAGATCAAGAATTGTAATTACATGCCCCTGTTGAACAGGAGCTGAAAAATTAGGCCTTAGGCACTGGTGCTGGTGCCACAACACTGCAACCCCTCACAGACACTCTAGTTGGAACGCAGGAACGAGCCCTGCTGCAAATTATTGCTTCAAAAATTGTAATTACACGCCCCTGTTAGACAGGGGCAGAAAAATTGGGCCTTAGGCACTGGTGCTGGTGCCACAACACTGCAACCCCTCACAGACACTCTAGTTGGAACGCAGGAACGAGCCCTGCTGCAAAGTATTGCATCAAAAATTGTAATTACACGCCCCTGTTAGACAGGGGCAGAAAAATTGGGCCTTAGGCACTGGTGCTGGTGCCACAACACTGCAACCCCTCACAGACACTCTAGTTGGAAGTAGCTTTATATACTGTAACCAGACAAGCCTGCCTGTCAGTAGGAAGATAACAGGAACGGATCTAGCTGAACACTGTGAGCAGGACGCACTGTACTAAATGTAAATAGTCTAGCTGCCTGACCGTGGTACTAATAGGATCAAATAGAACACCTGTAATTTTCTTCAGGTAGCTTTATATACTGTAACCAGACAAGCCTGCCTGTCAGTAGGAAGATAACAGGAACGGATCTAGCTGTACACTGTGAGCAGGACGCACTGTACTAAATGTAAATAGTCTAGCTGCCTGACCGTGGTACTAATAGGATCAAATAGAACACCTGTAATTTTCTTCAGGTAGCTTTATATACTGTAACCAGACAAGCCTGCCTGTCAGTAGGAAGATAACAGGAACGGATCTAGCTGAACACTGAGCAGGACGCACTGCACTAAATGTAAATAGTCTAGAAGATAACAGGAACGGATCTAGCTGAACACTGTGAGCAGGACGCACTGCACTAAATGTAAATAGTCTAGAAGATAACAGGAACGGATCTAGCTGAACACTGTGAGCAGGACGCACTGCACTAAATGTAAATAGTCTAGAAGATAACAGGAACGGATCTAGCTGAACACTGTGAGCAGGACGCACTGCACTAAATGTAAATAGTCTAGAAGATAACAGGAACGGATCTAGCTGAACACTGTGAGCAGGACGCACTGCACTAAATGTAAATAGCAGGAACGGATCTAGCTGAACACTGTGAGCAGGACGCACTGCACTAAATGTAAATAGCAGGAACGGATCTAGCTGAACACTGTGAGCAGGACGCACTGCACTAAATGTAAATAGCAGGAACGGATCTAGCTGAACACTGTGAGCAGGACGCACTGCACTAAATGTAAATTGCAGGAACGGATCTAGCTGAACACTGTGAGCAGGACGCACTGCACTAAATGTAAATAGTCTAGAAGATAACAGGAACGGATCTAGCTGAACACTGTGAGCAGGACGCACTGCACTAAATGTAAATAGCAGGAACGGATCTAGCTGAACACTGTGAGCAGGACGCACTGCATTAAATGTAAATAGTCTAGATAGAAGATAACAGGAACGGATCTAGCTAAACTGAATACAGTGTATATATATATATATGCAACACCTGGGATGCATATATATACACAATACACTGTAAGTGCAGCTAACTGACTGACTGTTCTGCCTAATCTATCTAACTCAAATCAAATGACACTGTCTCTCTCTCTCTCTATCTCTCAGCACACCGGAACACACACTACACAGGGCCGCCGTGCAGGCGGCCTTATATAGTGTGGGGTGTGTACTAAATCCCCTGAGCCATAATTGGCCAAAGCCACCCTGGCTTTGGCCAATTACAGCTCTCTCTACTGACGGCGCTGTGATTGGCCAAGCATGCGGGTCATAGTGCATGCTTGGCCAATCATCAGCCAGCAATGCACTGCGATGCCGCAGTGAATTATGGGCCGTGACGCGCCACACGAATTTAGCGCGAACGGCCCATAACGTTCGCAATTCGGCGAACGATCGAACAGCCGATGTTCGAGTCGAACATGGGTTCGACTCGAACACGAAGCTCATCCCTACTTCCTGGTGAAGCAGAGGACCTTGTAACAGAAGGTCTTTTCTTAACGGAAGGTGCCAGTAAGGTTCTTGTTGCATCTGAAGAAGGGATGAAAACCAAGGCCTTTTTGGCCAGAAAGGAGTGATGAGGATCACTGTTGTCTCCTCCTTCCTGATTTTTGCTATGACCCGAGGGATAAGCTGAAACGGGGGGAATGCGTAACAGAGGTGAAATTTCCAATCTTGTGCCAGAGCATCCACTCCCAGTGATGCCTCGTTCCTGTTCAGGGAGAAGAAGCGAAACATTTGCGAGTTTTCCTGGGTGGCGAAGAGATCCACTCTTGGGCGCCCCCATTTCTGCACTATTAACTGGAAGACTTCTGGATTCAATTGCCACTCTGCCTCTAAAATCTGGTTCCTGCTTAGGAAGTCCGCTACTCTGTTTAGGGTCCCTTTTAAATGGACCGCGGATAAGGATAGAGTATGGAGCTCTGCCCAACTCAGAATGCCTTTTGCCAAGCTCTGCAGAACTTTGCTTCTGGTTCCCCCCTGTCTGTTTATGTAAGCCACCGCCGTGGCGTTGTCTGACAGGATCTGAGTATGTTGCCCCTGGACTTCTTCCGCAAAGGTCAGTAAGGCCATTTCTATAGCTTTTAGTTCCCTCCAATTTGAGGACCTCAGCGCATCTCTTGTGTCCCACGAGCCCTGGGCCCACCGGCTGCTCATATGAGCCCCCCAACCCCAGGAACTGGCATCTGTTGTCAACCTCACCTGAGTTGGAAAGGACCATAACAGCCCCTCTGAGTACCTTGTCTGGTTCTTCCACCACCACAGACTTCTTTTTACTGAAGTAGGGATCTTCACTAATGAATCTAGTGAATCCTGCTGGTGACTCCAGGTTTTTAACAGGAAACTTTGCAGAGGTCTGAAATGGAGCTTTGCCCACTGGATGGCCGGAATGGAAGAGGTCAGGGTTCCCAATGCTGACATAACCTTCCTGATGGACAGAACTTGATTGGACTGTAGCAATGACACCACTTGTACCAACTTTTTCTGCTTTTCCTCTGGAAGAAAAACTTTTTGCTCTAAAGAGTTGATACGGAAACCCAGGAATAACACTTCCTGTGAGGGAATCAGATTTGATTTTTGAAGGTTTAAAATCCACCCTATGGATTCTAGATGAACATGGGCTCTGAGCAAGTTTTCTTGAAGACCTTCTCTGGTCTGTGCAAAAAACAGCAGGTAGTCCAGATAAGGAATAACTGAGATCCCCTCTAGAAGCAGAGGCGCCAGAGCTTCGGCCATTACTTTCGTGAAGACCCTTGGGGATGATGACAGACCAAACGGGAGTGCTCTGAATTGCAGATGTACCACCTTCTTCCCTTCTTTCAGTGCTAACCTCAGATACTTCTGCGACCTGGCGGCAATAGGAATGTGGAGGTAGGCATCTTGTAAATCTATTGATGCCATATAGCACCCTTGATACAGGAGGTTTCTTACTGAAAATATTGAATCCATCCGAAACCTTCTGTATTCTACCGATTTGTTCAGCACTTTGAGATTCAGGATAAGACGGAACTTTCCTGAAGGTTTTTGAACCAGAAAGACATGTGAGTAGAACCCCTGGAAGAACTCCACCGCTGGGACCGGAACAATGACTCTCTGATTTTTCAGTTCCTGAATTAGGGACTTCATGGCGAGAGCCTTGACTGCATCCCTTGGGACGTTTGTCACCAGGAATCTTCTTGGAGGTTCTTCCGTAAATTCTATCACATACCCCTGGGAGAGCATATTTACAACGAATTGATTTGGGGAAATGGCTCTCCACTGAGGAAGAAACTCCTGGAGTCTTCCCCCGACCTTGACGGAGTCATTGTGATTTTGCGGAGGCCGCAGGAGGATTGAAGAGCACTCCACCCCTACCTTTGGGCTTCTGAGAAGACCATGACTTCCACTTGCCCTGCGTTTTTCCTTCCGGCTGACCTTTTTGGGGCCGAAAGAAACGCTTATGGGTTTGCACCTGTTCCTTCTTAACCGGAAACGACCTTTTCTTATCTGCCGTGCGGTCAAGAATGGACTCTAGCTCTGAACCGAATAGCAGATCACCTGCAAACGGAATACCACACAGTCTATTTTTAGATGCAGCATCCCCTGGCCACGTCTTCAGCCATAAGGCCCTTCTGGCAGAATTTGTTAAAGCTGCTGACCTTGCTGACATGCGGATAGATTCCGCAGACGCATCCGCAATATATGAAATTGCTGCAGACAGGGTTGAAAAAGAGTCTAGAATCTCCTGTTTTGAGGAATCTGCTATTACATGGGCTTTCAACTGGTTAACCCAGTGATCTAAGTTCCTTGCAACACAGGTTGTTGCCATTGCTGGTTTCAGATTGTGCATTACTGATTGCCAGGTTCTTTTAAGAAGCAGGTCCATCCTTTTGTCCATGGGCTCCTTCAGAGTGCCCATATCCTCAAAGGCGAGGTCCGTAGACTTAGAGACCTGAGAAAAGGCAGAGTCCAATTTTGGAACTTTATTCCATATAGAATCTGGATTCTCTTCAAATGGAAATCTTTTCTTGTGAGCCCGGGAAAAGAAAGGCTTTTTCTCAGGTTCCAGCCACTCTTTTTTAATCATATCAGTGATAATTGAATGGACTGGAAAAGAACGGCCTTTTGAATCTCCTAAACCAGCATACATGCGGTCATGCAGGGAGAGTTCCTTCTTTTCCTCTTCTATCCCCAAAGTGGCATAGATTACCTTCAGGAGTCCTCCCACCTCTTCTAGTGACAATTTGTATTTAGAAGCGGTATCTGATTCATTTTCCTCCTCCTCAGAATCTGTATCATCTGGAGCGAGGGAAACGGACTCTTGAGAAGCGTCCTGGGATATCGGACCCCCAAAAATTATTTGAGAACCACTCTGGGGTTCTGAAGATGGCTGCGGAACCAGAGGATCCCTAGAGGGACCTGGCTCCTCTCTTAGGTTTGACCTAAAAGCTTGAAAGGTGGCCCGGAGCTCATCCTTTATTGTTGACACCAAGTCGCCACAAACGGATGGAGTCTCCTCTCTGACCAAACTTGTAATGCACTCTGCACAAAGTGTTTTGGTATAAGCATCGCTTAATTTTTCTTTGCAGACAGGGCACCTTTTCTTGACTGGTTGGGCAGAACCTTTGGCCTGGACAAACAGAAAAGAGACATGGAACCACGCTTAAAAGGCTGTAATACAGCACAAATAAAACACCCAGGTGCACTAAGGAAGAAACATCTAATTTTCCATGTGCCCAGCAAGCCACCACCACCTAATCCCCTGTAGTAGGGCAAATATACTAAATCTAGCCACTACAACATACCTTCTGCAGAGGGGGTGGGGAAGGGTGGGTGGTGGGGGAAGGGGGGGAAAGGGTGAGTAACCCCCCCACAGGAGAAAACGGCCCAGGGTAATAGAGGACACAGTCCCTTACCTTAGCCTTGCTGGCGCTTGGCTTGCCCCCTTATCCGCTGCATCGCTATCCATAGCTGTCTGCGGTGCGTGGTGAAAACGACCGGTTCCAGATTCGAAAACGCCGCTGCGCTGACCTGGAACCGGAAATAAAGGCGCCAGGTGACCCTGCCCTCTCCCACTGCACTTTGCACCGGAAATGACGCACGCGCCGACCCGGAAGTGCTGCCTCCTCCCTTACAGGACGTGGCTGAAGCGCTCTTCTGCCACCAGCAAGATGGCGGCCGCCACCGCTCATCCCTCATGTAGAAGGGAACATAGGACGGCCGCCCGTCAGGCTAAAAATTTTGGAGGCAGCACCCCCGGACGTACAGGCTCTCCCCGAGCACGGAAGAGGGAGAGGGAGCCCACGGGACCGTCCATGTAAGAGGCAAGTGGGAGGCTCACTCTCCTAGCCTAAAAACAAAACTTAACAGGTGAGAACCTGTGTCTCCCAGGATAAACCTGAGAGATCATGGCTCCCACCAGAGGTGTTCCTCCAGCTGGAGGAAACACAAAAAACTGATGAGGCAACGTGGAGGATTCCAATTTAAAGACTTAATTGATGAGGTGTTTCCTGTGGGAGGAGGAGCCATGATCTCTCGGGTGCTGTCCTGAAAGACGTTTTGGAAAGATCAGTTTCAGTTATTTCCCCCACCCGCTCTATCCACACACCATCAGCACCAGTGGGATGGGGGTGTGAGACAGTTGGTAGGGGTGAGTCAGTTGTGGAGAGATTTATTTCTGTGGGGTGACCGGCTAGGGATGTAGGAAGGAAGAGAATGAAAAGTGACCATGGAATAATGTCACTCACCTGGGCAGTAGGAAGTAGCTCAAAGTGATGTCTGTAAGTTGGATGTATGAAGTAGCCTTGGGGTTATGCAAGCTGGGGGAGGCAGGGGCGGAGAAATATTTGGATAAAGATGTCTATAGTCAAAAAACTTCTGCGCTCATCTACTAATAGATAAAACAATAAATAACACAATGGCACTGTTCAAAGAGAACAACCTCTTCTTATAATAATATGTAACCCCCAATCACTCTGTGTATGTCCAGATAATGTGAAGTTGTTTTATGACCATTCTTTTTAACCCTGTGTTATTCAAACTCTGTACAACCAAAAGTTTAAACTCAACACAAACTAAACACTCAATGGAGTTGATTTACTAAAGACAAACAGACTGTGCACTTTGCAAAGTTGCAGTTGCTCCAGAGCTTATTAAATGAGCAGAAGCTCTGCTGACTTTCATCGTCCAATCATGTGCAAACAAAAATGCTGTTTTTTTATTTTTCTTGCACGTCATTGGATATTCTTTGCAAAGTGAAGCCTTACCTCATTTACTAAGCTCTGGAGCAACTGCACTTTGCAAAGTGCACAGTCTGTTTTTAGTAAATTAACCCCTATGGCTCATCATCATAAGTTCACATCTATGCATTGGGGGAATGCATGAAAAAGTGTATGCTTTCCCAACATGCACAGAAATGAGCTGCCCTTTAATCAGATGCACAGCAGTTCTATTAATTGGTAATGGCACTCCCATGCATCTGCAAACGTGCACACCGAACTGGACTTTTTCATGGCTTTTCCATGTTGCTTGCGTGTAGGACAGCCCATTGAAATTAAAGGGCTGTCCTACATGTGATATGTGAAAAACATGCCCATGCTTGGTTGCACATGTACCATAACTGTTAGCACATAAAAAAATAACAATACTCCATAAACATAAATGGTTCTCTAATGATCAGTGTTCATACAGTTGTAATGGTACCATGCAGATAGCCATAAACATTGTGTTATGATATGTTTATAGTTTATGTGGTGAGTGTACACTTTTCATTGTACAGGGTGTGCATAACACAAGGTTAAATGGAAAGGTCATAAATTAACTTCCCATTTTCTGGGAAATACACAGAGTGATGGGGGGATGTTTCTGTAGATAGATAGTGCTTAGTATAAAGTGCGCCTGCTTAGGAGATGTATGTCAGCTTGGGGGGGGCTGCAATCTCTCCTGGCTCCAACACACACAGTTACCTGCTATTTCAACCCTCCTTGTCACCTTACTTAACCCTTCACATGTTCCCACAGAAATTTCCTCCTGACATGAAACTTTGTAGTGTGTGCAGCTTACCTCCAGGACAACTTTCCTCACTCGCTCACCTCCCTCCCTGCATATAGCGTGCAGTAGTCGGCAGTAGCTATGCCTCTCCTCTGGGTTCTCCCATCACACTGCACTGAAGGGGGGATTTGACTGAGTGGAACACAGAGCGAGTGTGCAGGAGAACACTGAGGGGTGAGACAGAAAGAAGGAAGACCCGGGGAAGAAGTGGGGGAAAGAAGAAGACATTTTTAATAAAGGAATAGTCACAAACCAACTATTGTCTTTTGTCACATGTCACTGCTTTTTTTGGTGAATGGGTAGGGGTACAATGTACCCGATATCCATTCACATAGGGGGGCCGGGATCTGGGGCTTCCAGATTCTGATAAGCCCCCCCGCCCACAGACCCCCACAACCACTGGGCAAGGGTTGTGGGGATGAGGCCCTTGTCCCCATCAACATGGGGACAAGGTGCTTTGGGGGGACCCCAAAGCACACTCCCCATGTTGAGGGCAAGCGGCCTGGTATGGTTCAGGAGGGGGGCGCTTAATCGTCCCTCCCCTTTCCTGGCCTGCCATGGCTGCTTGCTTGGATAAGGGTCTGGTATGGATTTTGGGGGGCCCCCACGCCATTTTTTTTAAATTTTGGCACGGGATTCCCCTTAAAATCCACACCATATCTGAAGGGCCTGATATGCACTGGGGGGGGACCCTACGCCGTTTTTTTCCTTGATTTTTGAATAGCTGGATTTTTAAGAATTCCACACCATAATATTATTGAATAATTACATGCCATTGCATGCATTTGAAGAGTTAATGTCAGGTCACCTGAGTCCAGGTGACAGATGCACCCCATTGGGGTCTGGAGTGCACCGCAAGGTAGTGGACCCTATGGCTGACTGCTGTGGATGGAGCTCTGGTGGTTTAGGAAAGCAGGTACTCTGGAGCACCAACACGGATCACACTGGGTGCTAGAGCATGAGATATCCCAGGGCGCGGAATCTAAGAGCCAGCGGGTGTTCACCAGGGCCCCTGATGGTGGGGATGGACTTCGCTGCAGTCTGGCTCCATGTCACGGTCCCCAGGGTCTCCCAGCTCACGCACACAGTAGACTACTGGAGGATAGAAAGGAAGCAGCAGCCTGGAACAACAAGGATAGTCAGGAGATAAGCCAAAGGGTCAGGTCAACAAGCAGATAGGGATAGTCAAAGAACACACCAAAGGTCATGATATGAAGCACACAGGAACAGTCAAGAACAAGCCAAGGTCGGTAAACAGGATCAGACGTAGAGCACATGGCAAGACACACACACACAGGAAGCCAAACACACAATATTGATCAGCGAGGCTGGCTTGCAATGTACAGGTTAATATAGTGTTCCTTATTAGAGGCTGGTGTGGAGCCATGCTTGAGGGAAGATTACTTAAGTAGCCAGGTGAGATGCGGCCAGTCCTTTAAACTGACATGAGAGAGAGGTAAGCAGACAGACCCAAACATGGGTTGCAATAGCAGATTCATGACAGCACCCCTCCTCTTAGGAGGCCCCTCCTCCCCTGCTTGGGCCCAGGCTTGGCGGGAAACCTTAGATGAAACCTCCTCAAAAGACGAGGCACGAAGACATCAGATGCAAGGATCCAAGACCTCTCCCAATACCTTTCCAATGTACGAGGTACTGAAGAATGCCTTTAGGGAGCAGAAAATGCAGAACTTGACTATCCTCGAACTTTAGATTATCCTGAGACCGGAACCAAGGTAGGGAGAGGACGAGAGGACTTATTGATGACTAAAGACTTTTTAGGAATGGGTATGAGAAGACCATCAGGAGTCTGAGGAGGGTCCCCCAGACCCTTAAAGATGAGCTGGACATCCAGCACAGGACCATCAGGCTGGGCAGAGGTCAGTGGATCCATGAGGTCAGGTTGGTTAGAAGGTGACGTGTCACAGGAGTCAAGCCGGATAGCTGAAACACAAGCAGAATGCAGAGAGCCCTGAAAAAAAGGCTGAAAGCCACACCTGGCTGAATGAGGCAGTCTATTCAAAGGATGGATTGAGCCTCTTAGACAGTTTTGAATGGTCGTAGTAGTAGAAGGATGAGGCCAGGTATAAGAATAAGAAAAAGCAGGAGCCTCAATGGGCATGGGTTAGACTGGCATAACTGGTGCAGAGGCCGACTGAATAGCATCGCCAGGTGTAGCAACTACCTGAATCGCATCGCAAGGCATAGAGACTGTGGAACTTGTGGACAAATTAGCCTGGCTGTGTGTCCAAGGGGGTTCAGGGACAGGCAAAGGTAAAAGGTTATGCAAACTGGAGTGAATGATATGCTCAGGTTCACAGGTAGACTCCTGTCAAATGACCTAGAGAGTGCATCAGCCGGACTATTGCAGGACACATCCCAGAAATCGTTATATGCTGCGGGAAGAGCAGAAGTTACTAAGATGGTGGCAACAGTTTCTCTTTTGGGGCAACCTTGAGTAGACAGGGCAAGGAACAGGAGGAACCCTAAGCCAGGATCTGTCCAGCAGTCCATTCAACGTGTGGAGAATGGAGCCGTAACCAAGGAAGACCCAAAATTATAGGAGTTGAGGCCTTAGGTAAGATAAGGAAGGATATCTACTCCTAGTGGAGTGTCCCTACCGACATCTTAACAGGGAGGGTCTGGAAGTGGATAGGACCCCCTGTGAGAACAGTGCCATTAATCGCCATGACCATCAATGGTGTGGTGAGGGGCAAAAGGGTAAGTCTCATGGAAGATGCAGTTCTCCAGTCCATGAAATTGCCAGTGGCTCCGGAAACCAGATATGCCGAGACCGAATGAGAGGAAGCGCCAACATGAAAGAACACAGAAAGAAGACGACAAGATGAAGGTGATATTTCTGGGTCCAATACTCCACACCTTCCAGATATATTAGATCCAAGCATTTTTCAGGACGATGAGAGCAAGTGTCAAATGTGAAAATGACCTTTGGCCCCACAATAGAGGTACAGGCCCAGAGTTCTGCGCCTACCTTTTTTTTCGGGAGATAGCCTGGTCCGGCCCAGCTGCATAGGTTCCACAGCTGGCAGGAGGTGCTCCTCGGGTCGAAGAGAGCGGAGCTCAGGCTGCCTAAGGGCTGGGGAGTGCTGGCGTCTTTTTTCCAGGGTCTTCTCCTGAAAGCAAATATCGATCAGGTTAACCAAGGAGATGACACCGTCTAGATCAGCTGGGATGGTTCTTCCCACTAATTCATCCTTCACTCTGTCAGAGAGGCCATGTAAAAAGGTTGCAACTAAGGCCTCATTATTCCAGCTAAACTTAGCAGTCAAAGAATGAAAATAAAGAGCGTACAGTCCCACAGAAGCCTTGACTGAGACGTAAAAGGGTGCTGGCCGCTGAAGAGACACGACCCGGTTCCTCAGAAGTCAGGCAGGCTAGAAACCACTGGATTATTCAGTTCCCACAGAGGGGCAGCCCACGCTAACGCCTCAACGGACTGGAGGGATATAATATAGGCTACCTTTTTGGGGCTGGAATTCAATATTAATTGTGCACTGGCTAAGGAACCCCCTGCAGGCCTTGGGGTCCCCAGAGTAACGGGATGGAGCAGGTAAATGCAAAGAATTTGTGAATGCGGCTGTGACCAGAATAGGTGCGGCAACAGATAATGGTTGAGGTTGTTGGGGCCTGAAGCTGTTCAAAGCAGGAGACCAAAGGAATCGCATCACCTGGGTCTGATTACATTCCTGGGTCTCAAGTCTGCTGACTATGCCATGCAATGGATCATCTGCGGGTAGCAGAACATCAGCCGGGTCCATGGCTGATTAAACTGTTAGGTCACCTGAGTCCAGGTGGCAGATGCACCCTGTTGGGGTCAGGAGTGCACCTCAAGGTAGTGGACCCTACGGCTGACTGCTGCGGATGGAACCCTGGGTAGTTCAGGAAAGCAGGTACTCTGGAGCACCAACACGGATCACACTGGGAGCTAGAGCATGAGATTTCCCAGGGCGCGAATCTAAGAGCCAGCGGGTGTTCACTAGGGCCCCTGATGGTGGGGATGGACTTTTCTGCAGTCTGGCTCCAGGTCGCGGCCCCCAGGGTCTCCCAGCTCACGCTCACAGTAGACTACTGGAGGATAGAAAGGAGGCATCAGCCTGGAATAACAAGGATAGTCAGGAGATAAGCCAAAAGGTCAGGGTAACAAGCACATAGGGATAGTCAAAGAACACGCCAAAGGTCAGGATATGAAGCAGACAGGAACAGTCAAGAACAAGCCAAGGTTGGTCAACAGGATCAGATGTAGAACACACACACACACGATCAGCGAGGCTTGCTTGCAATGCACAGGTTAATATAGTGTTCCTAATTAGAGGCTGGGGTGGAGCCATGCTTGAGGGAAGATTACTTAAGCAGCCAGGTGAGAGGTGGCCAGTCCTTTAAGCTGACACAAGAAAGAGAGGTAAGCAGACAGACATGAATATCAATTGCAGATTCATGACAGTTAAAATGATAGAATAAACCAAACTGATATGCATTTGCTAATTATGCTGCTGAGTATAATGTACATTTTGAGGAGGTGATACTATTGGTGGGATTCAAACCCATGGTTTGAACCTTTGGAGGTAGCAGGGCATATCACTAACCTATGGAGCTGAGCACAATCATACATAGAAAATACTATTACTAAGGTTTGATTATTTTCATTCTATACAATAATGTTTTGCATTTGAGACATTAATATTGTCGTATCAACCATACTTATGTGCCATTGGCTATTGGGTAGGGATGAGCCGAACACCCCCAGCTCAGTTCGCACCAGAACTTGCAAACAGGGAAAAATGTATGCGAACATGCAAACACCGTTACTGTCTATGGGACACGAACATGAAAAATCAAAAGTGCTCATTTTAAAGGCTTATTATTTTAAAGTTATTGCCATTAAAAGTGTATGGGGATCCGAGTCCTGGCCCAGGAGACATGTATCAATGCAAAAAAAAAAACTTTTAAATGGGCGTTTTTTTCAGGAGCAGTGATTTTAATAATGCTTAAAGTGAAGCAATAAAAATTAAATATTCCTTGAAATATCGTGCCTAAGGGGTCTCCTTAGACTGTCTGTAAAGTAGCACATCTTTCCCATGTTTAGAACAGTACCACAGCAAAATTACATTCCTAAAGGAAAAAGTGTCTTAAAACTGCTCGTGGCTGTAATGTATTGTCGGATCCCGGCAATATAGATAAAAAAAAATCATTGAAAAAAATGGCGTGAGTTCCCCCCCAGTCCATTATCAGGGCCTTTGGGTCTGGTATAAATATTAAGGGGAACCCTACACCGAAAAAAAAAAAAAATTCCGTGGGGGTCCCTCCAAAATCAATACCAGGCCCTTGAGGTCTGGTATGGATATTAAGGGGAAACCTGCGCCAAAATTTGAAAAAATAATGGTGTGGAGGCCCCCCCCCAAATCCATGCCAGGCCCTTCAGGTCTGGTATGGGTTTTAAGGGGAACTCCGTGCCAAAATTTAACAAAAATGGTATGGGGGTACCCCCAAAATCCATACCAGACCCTTATCCGAGCACGCAACCTAGCAGGCCGCAGGAAAAGGGGGGATAAGAGAGCAACCCCTCCCTCCTGAACCATACCAGGTCACATGATCTCAACATGGGGAGGGCCCTTTGGGGTCCCCCCAAAGCACCTTGTCCCCCATGTTGATGGGGACAAGGGCCTCATCCCCACAACCCTTGCCCAGTGGTTGTGGGGGTCCTGCCCCCCCATGTTAATGTGTATTGGTTACATTGTACCCCTACCCATTCACTAAAAAAAAGCAGTGAAATGTGACAAAAAACAATAGCCAGTTTTTTACAATTTCTTTATTGTAAAATAGCTCTGAGCGGTCTTCTCCCCCAAGCCGTGTCTCCCACCATCATCTTCTCCTGGTGCTGTCTCTCTTGCTGCCATCTTCTGTCGCCGTCTCTCCCGCCACCGCCTACTTCTCCCTCTGCTGTGTTCTTCCTCGCCACTGTCATCCTCCGTTGTGTTGTCCCCAGCTGTCTGGTGTCTCTTACACAGCCATGGGGCGTGACCATCCGTTGACGTCACACGGAAAGCCCGCCCCGTTTTTCCAAAAATAAAGGGGGTGGGCTCTCCATGTTTTCGCTCTCACGCTGGAGCGAGGCAGGAACCCTGCAAATCCAGTGTGGGTTCCCGCATCGCATACAACTCGCTGGCAGTTCACACTGCCATATGCGAACTGCTGGGAGTGTCAGTAGAAAGCTAATGACACCCCTAAATCAGTCCGCATATCACAGAGCGAACTGCAAATTCAGACAACACCCATGCAATCCGATTCTGCTGCGGACCAATAAAAGGGCCCTGTGCGAGTTTGGTCCGAATATGATGCAAATTCAACCATGCAATCTCTATGGCTGAGTTTGCATCACACAGACATCGCATGTGATTTGCAGTGCGGGGCAAATCACATCCGATGTCGGACAGCACAGTAATGTGAACCAGCCCTAAAGCCCCTTTCACACTTGTGCGACTTGTCCTGTGACTCCTGCGTCTATAGACCTCAAGATTACACTTGCATTGCTTCAAATCACATCAAATTTGCAGCAAAAAGTGTTATAAAATCACGGGACTTTCAGGTTGCACAAGTGTGAAAAGGGCCTTATGGACTTCAAGTTGTATGAAAAGTTGGCTAAGTGTGAAAGGAACCTAATGAGATTCATTGATAACACCTTTGAATTAGGCCCCATTTGCACTTGTGTCTGTGTAATCTTGCGGTATATGGACCTCAAGTCGCATCAAAGTCAAACCAAAGTAGTGCAGGGACGAATTTGACCCACTTGCAGGATGCACAAGTGAGAATAGGGCCTAATTCAAAGGTATTATCCATGAATCTCATTCACACTGCTGCGACCTGAAAGTCACACTATTTTGCTGCCACTTTGCTGCTGAAACTTGGCCCCAACTTCTGGAAATGCCTGTGTAATATTTCTCCCTATGTACTTCAATTCACATGAAAGTCACACCAAAGTAGTACAGGGACTACTTTGAAGTTGTTGCAACTTGAAGTAGCACAGATATGAATGGTTATCATTGAGAATCATGGGGTACAACTTGTCATGCAACTGGGAGGTCCAAATTTGCTGGAAAAGTCGCCCAACTATGAAACAAGTTATACACCCTGTTCCAAATTATTATGCCAATGATATTTTTCTCATTTACCTAAATAATTGATGTAAACAACAGTCAGCATAATTCTCATGTTAACTATTAGGAGTACAATTCAAATTTTATTGAACAAACCTCCTAATGGTAACAGTTTTTATTTTTCAAAATAAAAAACTTACAATGCACTGTTCCAAATTATTACGCACAGTAAGTGCCATGGTTATGCAATAGAGTCTGTTTGTCAGCCTACCTGTTTCCATGTGTTCATCTCCAAAGACCAGCTGTCTCTCACCTGACTGCTTTTATTAACTCTCCTCTAGCATGGCTCCACCCCAGCTCCTATCAGAGAACTCTATATTAACCTCTGCACTGCAGGTCAGCCCTGCTGATCAACCTTTGTGTGTTTGGCTTCCTGTTCCTGCCTGCCGTGTGCTCTACATTTATCTCTGTTACTGACCTTGGCGTGTTCTATACTATTCCTGTCTGCTCGTGAGCCTGACCTTTTGGTGTGTCCCCAACTATCCTTGTTTGCCTGTGACCCTGAACCTTGGCGTGTACCCTGTTGTCCTTGTCTGCTTGTGGCCCTGACCTTGGCTTATTCCTTTACTATCCTTATCCTTCTGTTGCCTACTGTGGGTGTGAGCTGGGGGACCCTGGGGGTCGTGACCTGGAGCCAGTTGCAGCCCAGTCCATCCTCACCTCTAGAGGCTCTGGTGAACACCTGCTGGCTCTTAGACTCCGCGCCCCATGGAATCCTACACTCTAACCCCGGTGGGATCCGTGTTGGTGTTCCAGCGACCCTGCCTTCCTTATACCCGGACTCCCATCCGCAGCAGTCAGCCGTAGGGTCCACTGCCTTGCGGTGCACTCCTGATCCCAACGGTGTGCATCTGTCACCTAGTCTCAAGGTGACCTGACAGTAAGTTTCAAAACACTTTATAGGTTGTAAAGAACTTAAAATTGTAATTTGTTGTGTTTGCAGCATATTTACTGAAATCAAAAGCTATTTCAATCAAACTTTGAACAACATTTTAACTTTTTAAACATTTTAACAGGTCACGTTACATTTTAACATAGGACCCCCTTATTTGATAGCAGCATCCATTGAACTTGTGAGTTTTTGGACAGTTTCTGCTTGAATTTGTTTGCAAGATGTCAGAAAAGCCTCCCAGAGCTGCTGTTTGGATGTAAACTGCCTCCCACCCTCATAGATCTTTTGCTTGAGGATGCTCCAAAGGTTCTCAATAGGATTGAGGTCAGGGGAGGATGGAGGCCACACCATGACTTTCTCTCCTTTTATCCCCATAGCAGCCATTGATGCAGAGGTATTCTTTGCAGCATGAGATAATGCATTGTCATGCATGAAGATGAATTTATTACGGAAAGCATAGTTCTTCCTTCTGTACCAGGGAAGGAAGTGGTCAGTCAGGAACTCCACATACTTTGCAGAGGTCATCTTTACACCTTCGGGGACCCTAAAGGGGCTGACCAGCTCTCTTCCCATGATTCCGGCCAAAAACATGACTCCACCACCGCCTTGCTGACGTCGCAGCCTTGTTGGAACAGGGTGGCTATCCACCAGCCATCCAATACTCCATCCATCTGGACCATCCAGAGTTGCACAGCACTCATCAGTGAAGTGACTGTTTGAAAATTAGTCTTCATGAATTTTTCTGCCCAATGCAGCCGTTTCTGCTTGTGAGCATTGGTTAGTGGTGGCTGAATGGAAGGTTTATGCACAGTTGCAAGACTCTGGAGGACTCTACACCTTGCTGTCCATGGGACTACAAAGGCACCAGCAGCTTCAAATATCTGTTTACTGCTATGTAATGGTGTTTTAGCAGCTGCTCTCTTGATCCGATGCATGGATCTGGCAGAACCTTCCTCAATGTGCCTTAATCTGCACGAAACCTGTCTGTGCTCTGAATCAGCCACAAATCTCTCCGCTGAGAAACAGCAGTGCGCAGGCGCACGGAGCACACGGTATATTATTTAAACCAAGGAGGTGTAGCAAGATGGATGCCCCAGCAGACGTCCTATGCTGAAACGTGTAGGGCGGGACTTATCCACATCTTGCGTCACCTCCAGAGAGACGAACACAACTCGATCACCGCGGATTGTTTATCATATGCTTACTAGTATCTTTTGAAATGTAAGTACAATCTTAACCTATGGTACAATAAAAGTTTTTAAATGGGTTCACGCTATGGACATTCCCTCTTTCTTTATGGTGAACATATCCTAAGCTGGCATAACAACACTCACAGCACGGACCGGAGATATCCAGGACTGCTACACAGTGGCAAACACTGTGACTGCTCATACCCCTGCAGGGGTGTCCCTATTCGGTGAGTGCAAGCATAATAAGACCTCGGTTTAGGAGCGCCATCACAAGACCAGCACTTGAATAAGGAATGGTTTTTACAAATGCCACCTTCCAAATGAAAATTTAACCCTCTCCCAACCATAAATCAAAAAAAGACTTTCTGAACCATCTAAAAGGATTTAAAAAAGACTTTCTCACTATAAATACGTATCTTTACAGCAAGTACTGGGCTTATGAAGCACAAATCACTTGGGTTACAGTTTAAGCACCAGTCACTTTATGATCTAGTATAAATAGCACATTTTTTGCACATTTTTTGCACTTTAACTAAATGGTATGTGACTTAAGTATTTATATATGTGTTACCACTAAGCAGATTATATATATATTTTTTTTATTTATTTATTTTTTTTATTTATTTATTTATTTTTTTTTTTTTTTCAGCCACTTCAGTTAACTTAATACGGAGACAGCTTTCAGTTTGGTACTCATGTGTGTCTCTTACCTAGTCACATCATTGTGGCCTTTCAAACTTTCTTTCTTTTACTTTATACATTCCATATTTAAATAATTACGATAATACAAATGTGTAGCATATAAAACACCCAATTTGTGCATCGAGGCCAGCCGGCCACATAATCTCTTATTATTATCATGCGTGTTAGTACATTATTACTGTTCTGTCTGGTACACCATTAATCCCCCCCCCGCCCCCCAGTCACCCCCCCCCCCTATCGGGCCCACATAATTCCAAGGCACACCCTATATTTGGCTACTGTTCTTTTTCGTTGTTCTCTCTTGGTTTCGAAACTCCAAGCCATGCCCAGCACGACACCTCTATCTGGGTGGAAAGAGGATTGCTCTCGGCACTAAAATAGCACTGGTAAAGAGCACGGCATTGCTTGGATCCACAAGTTCCATAGCTTCACAAATGTATTGTAATTGCCTGATCTGGTATAGAATGTCCTTTCGCTCCATACTGTAGCGTTAATGGTTTCAATCCAAGCTTCAGGGGTTGGGGGTGTTCTCGATTGCCAGAATTGTGCTATTAGTTTTCTGGCTTGGAACAAGCATCTTGCTATCGCTATATCTTTATTCCTACCCCTCGGCCCGTTATTCACATAGCCCAACACGCAGGTCTTGGGATCAAGTTCTAAGTTAACTCTGAAGGTGGTGTTTATTTTCTTTAGAATCTCAGGCCAGTATCTAACTAATTTTGGGCACCTCCAGACCATATGAATTAGATCGCCTGTTCCCCTGCATCTAGGGCACTCATCATTGACTCTATGACCAAACATGAACAACTTTTTTGGTGTGTGATACGACCTATGCAGCAACATCAGGTGGGAGGCTTTTTGTGAGGGAGAGACCGACACCTCCGATCCAAATTCAAGAATCCTTCTCCATTGTTCGTCCGTTATCTCCCCCACATCGGCCTCCCACCTGTCCCTTCCCCCTGTTGGACCTGCCTGCGTATTTATTCTCTTTGTAAGCTGGGTATATATCGTTGAAATCAAACCCTTGGTAGTCTCTGACTTAACTATTGTTTGCAATAACGGGATCCTACACCATACTAGGGGTTGTCTATTGAGCTGCTTGCTCAATGCATGCCTAATCTGTAGATAGCTATAGAATACTTGGTTTGGTAATCCATACTCATGTCTCAATTCCTCGAAAGATTTCAGAGTGTCCCCCTCATATAATTGAATCAGTCGGTTTATCCCACACCTTTCCCACATCTTGTTCTTATCGACGGTTAGTAATTCATGCAGTTGCTTATTGTTCCACATTGGCGAGAGTTCTGAAATCCCTTTGTACCCCATTATTCTCTTGGTTGCCTGCCAGACCCTGGTAATCATTTTAAATGTCGGAATCTCCCCTTGCAGTGAATCTGCCTCCAGTGCTACCACTAGTGAGCTATGTGGGTTCCCCTGTAGAGTAATTTTGACATTGTTACTTCCACCTCCCTCGGTGTCGCATCCCCCTAGTTGTTGTAGCTGGGCTGCCAAGAAATAGATAAACGGTTGGGGAACCCCCAGACCCCCCTCCGTGGCAGGGCGCTGCAGTTTTTGTAGGCCAATCCTGGCCTGACCTTTCTTCCATATTAACTCCCTGAAGAGGGATTGAATTTTTTGAAACCACTTCTCCCCAATCCAAACTGGGGAGTTGTGGAGTAAATATAACAACTGCGGCATCCATACCATTTTTATCAAGTTAACTCTACCCGCCACAGACAGAGGGAGTCTGCTCCAGGTATCACATTTTCTCTTAAATTTTGATAAGAGGGGGACCAAGTTGTCTTCAATAAATGCGCTGGGGTCCTTGGACAGGACAACACCAAGATACTTCATCTTCCCCGTAACCTTCAATTGGGGCAAGCACGTCGAAGTAGGATTGGCCAATAAGTCAACCGGCAGGAGCGATGATTTCTCCCAATTAATGACTAGTCCGGAGAACTTTCCGAAGTTCTCCACTAGGTGCATCGCTTTCTACAATGAGACAGTCGTTTCCCCCAGGAAAAATAGGACGTCGTCCGCGAAAAGCGCTATTCTCTCTTCCCCCCCTTTTCGCTGAAATCCCTGTATTTCGGGCGATGATCTCACTGCTTCCGCCAATGGCTCCATGGCCAGGACGAACAGTAAAGGAGATAGGGGGCACCCCTGCCTTGTCCCTCTTTCGAGGGGAAAATTTTCTGAGTATTCGCCGTTTATCTTGAGCCTTGCCCTTGGGTGGTTATATAGGATTTTTAACCAGCTGATAAATACGGGGCCGAATCCAAACCTCTCTAGCACCCTCCATAGATATTCCCACTCCAGGCTATCAAAAGCCTTGGCAGTATCCAGAGACAATATAGCTCTGGATCCTACATTTTCTGTCGGTACCTGGAGATTCAAATAGGCCCTTCTGATATTTGTGCTAGTGGACCGGCCGGGGATAAATCCCGATTGGTCCAGGTGCACAAGTTTTGTAATACATTTATTTAATCTGGATGCCAACACCCTTGCAATGATCTTAACATCTGTGCATAACAGTGATATCGGTCTGTACGAGGAGACTTCCAATTGGTCTTTGCCCTCCTTTGGTATAACTACTATGTCAGCCTCCAACATTGATGAGGGCAACCTTCCGTCCTTGACCGTTTGCTCCAACACTTTTAGAAGCTCCGGAAACAGGACCTCCCCGTATTTCCTGTAGATCTCCAATGGCAGTCCATCCGGGCCCGGAGATTTCTGGCCTGACAACTCCGATACTGCCTTTTGCAGCTCCTCCAAAGTCAGAGGGGACTCCATCTCGTCTCTATCCCTCTCCGAGAGTGCGGGCAGGTTCACCCTTTCCAAGAACCCATCCATCTCACTCTGATTCAAACCCCGACGTGACCTATACAGGTCTCTATAGAATGTAGAGAAGGCCTCTAAGACCTCGGTGGGATCGGATGTAATCTTTCCAGCCGGTGTCTTGATTGAGGAGATGGCCGGTGAAGATAGGTTGGACTTAATTAAAAGAGCAAGCGTCCGACCTACTTTCTCCCCTTCGCCAAAGTAATTTTGTTTCTGAAAAAGTCTCTTGTTCTCTACTCTTCTGTTAATTACTTCTTTATACTCTTGTTGTTTACTAAGCCAAATCTCCTGTTTTTCCGGGGTTGGGTCTAGCACATATTGTGCTTCTGATTCCATGGCTTCCCTCCTAGCCCTCATCTCCCATTCCCTTGATGTTTTCTTTGCTATAACCACCTGCTGATGTAGTAGTCCCCTAAGGTATGCTTTTAGGGTGTCCCACACTACCCCTACTGATGCTGTACCTGAATTAAATGTTATAAACTCTTTTAGTTTGAAGGCTATTTCTGCTGGGCTACGTATCAGGTCCAACCATAGTGGGTTTAATGTCCACCTTTTTTGGCTAGATCTAGTGTTTAAGTTTAGGGTCAAGGTCAGGGGTGAGTGGTCTGATATTCCCCTTGGTCCATACTCTATGTTTCCTGTTATTCGCAAAGCTTCGCTATTACCCACTGCCATATCTATGCGCGAGAGAGTAGAGTATGACCCTGAGTAACAAGAATACTGCCGAGTGTTTGGATTATAAGATCTCCACAGGTCACACCATCCAATCTCTTCGAGGAGTTGGCCTAGGCGCCCCTCTGGAATCCTTTCCGCCCGTGGGGCGGGCGGGAACCGATCCATTTTGTTGTCCAGAACTGCGTTAAAGTCCCCTACCACTATTATAGGAGTATCCACCCTACTATCTACAAACTCCAACAGGTCCAAGATAATCTCTGTTCTAAACGGAGGAGGGATATAGATATTTGCTATCACCAGAGGTTTATTTTCCACAACGCAGCTCAAGAAGACATAACGTCCCAAAGTGTCTATCTTGGCTCCCCTGCAGGAAAATGAAATACCTCTCTTCACCAGTATACTCACCCCTTTGTAATTTAGTTTCATTGGTAAGGTGAGTTTCCTGCAAGCAAGCCAATTCAACACCATAAGCTTCCATCACCGAGAACACCGCTGCCTTTTTGGCAGGGTCACCCATACCCCTGATGTTCCACGAGCCTATTTTTAGAGTTTTAGAAGGCATCTAAAAAAGTTAGGAAAAGATAATAAAAAAAAAACAACAACAAGAAAGAAAAAGAAAAAAGGAAAAGGCAATTCACTCGTGTATTTGTGTCTACAAATCTTAACGTCATCTCTGTGATTGTGGCAGACGAGAAAGTGAAAAGGGGGAGGGGGGAGGGGTCCCCGCGTCCAGGGATCGCTCCACCCCCGCCCCTTGTATTGTTTAACTGCAAAAGTAAACGCCATGTGCAAATGTACTTTATTTTTATAAGCCCCCTCCTAAGTGCGTGTACCTTTCGTTCACCCCATTGTCTAACCCTATATCTCACTGTAAGCCCCCCCCCCAGCCTCCCCAGGATATACCCCCCTTCTCCCCACCCTTGTACGTGGCCCCCTCTCCTGCCTAACTAGGCTAGCCCTAGGGGCTTTACTTGTGACCTTTTCCCTCCCTCCCAACCATTCAAGAAAAAACTCCCTGCTCGTGCACTGAGCAAATACTTTATGACACACTTCCAAACTCCCCCCCCTCCCCCCCCTCCCCCCCCTTCCACAACCCCATTACCAAGCTTCACAACAACACCTTGCAAACCCCTCCCCCCCTCCCCCCCTCCCGCAACCCGATTCCAAAACATCAAAACAATACTAAGAACATACATAACTAGTGCAACCGCATCCCTCATCCGTGCTTCCGTCTGTTGCACCCCTCCCCCCCTCCCCCATGCCATCCGCTTTTATGCTCCAAAAAAAAAAAAAAAAAAAAAAAAGAGCCCTTAACCAGCATTATTCAACCCATAGGTCTACAGGTCCATTTTGTTGTCTTCAAGCCATTTTGTTGCCCCTGTCACTGTATCAAAAAAATGGGTAGCCCCCAGGGCAGTAACACGCAAGCGTGCCGGATACAGCAGAGCATATTCAATTTTGTAAGTCCGTAGGTTACGCTTAATGTCCCTGAATTCGGCCCTTCGTTTCTGTAAATCAGGGGAGTAGTCGGGGAAAAATAGGATTTTAGCGCCGTTGTGTAGAATATCCCCCATCTCTCTGGCCCTGCGCATCAGGATAACCTTGTCTTTATAATTAAAGAGTTTCATGATTATTGGCCTAGGATACCCCCCTGACGATGGAGCTTTAGTTGGCACTCTGTGGGCTCTTTCAATGAAAAATAGGTGAGAAAAAGATTCCGTTCCAAATATTCCCCTAAGCCACTTTTCCAAGAACTCCTCAGGGTGAGGGCCCTCACACCTCTCCGGTAAGCCCACCACCCTCACGTTGTTCCTGCGAGACCTATTTTCCATTTCCTCCATTTTGGTTTTGTATAGGCCCATCTGCGTTTTCATTGCTTTGAGCTCTAGCTTTATTGGGGCTAAATCGTCCTCCACCTGGCTCAACCTCTCTTCCAGTGTGTTTGTTCTAGCAATGGTCCTTTGCAGGTCTTGATTTACTGTTATTAGCTCTTCCTTTAGCCCCTTCAGTTGGTCACACAGGTCACTTAGGGAGGCCTTGCAGGAATTGACGGCGCACAGAACATCTTTCAGTGTGGGCTCAACTGTTACTGGTGCGTTTTGCTCAGCGACATTATTGGTTGTTGTCCCCAAAGACTCACCCACAGGGCTTTTACTGCTTGCAGTTTTTATAGTGTGCATTACAGCCGGTCCTTTTCCTAGACTCTTCCTATCCCCGGGACCCCCCACGCAAGGTTTCTCCTGCTGTTGCTGGGTGCTTTTAAGTGGTGAAGAGGTAGAGGGATGCGCAAATTTTTCCAATTTGGCCGCTGCTGCTGCTGCTACCTGATTCCCCTTCTCTTTAGATGTGCGGGTTGTTTGGGAGCTGGTGTTCTCCTGCTGCTGCGACTCCTCACCCTTTTTTCTAGTCATAGTTTATTATGTAGGCCAGGGGAGTATATGAGAGAATTTGATTGACCGTCTAGTTTACCTTGTCTTCAATATAATCGCAGTCCCGGTGGTGTCCTTCTTATGTTTAACTACTGTTGGGGCTATCACTCGACCTAAGACAATGAATACTTCAGTGCTGTTTAAGATTTTACTTTATTGCCATGGATCTACATACATCTTGTTTGTATAGCCCTCCACAGACCAGTGGGATCCTCTCTCCCTCACAGGGGGCAAGCCACCGTGTTGCTATGTGTCCAGTCACCTGAATCTCCCCCTCACTACTTCAAAATGCAGCGATTCACCTCCTAGGGGGAGAAAAATTTTGGCTCAAGGGCAGCCTTAAAATATTTATTAGGATGCAGCCTATACCTTTATGCCCTTAAAAAAAAGAGACAGCAGCATAGGCAGGATTAAATAAATGGGCAGCTTGAGCAGCTTGAGCAATAAGCCTTCAACCTAAGAGCCTGTGCTTAAAAAGCCCAGTAATAATATTCTACAAAAAAAAAAGAGGATCTACTCAGCAGCAGTATGTATCTCTCAACAGTCCCAGCAATACAAGTCCCAAACTACAAAAAACTACAAAACAACCCAATACTTATCCTTCCTGGATAGTCCTGAATTGACTGCGGCTCTCTAGCAGATTATATTTTTAATTTGAATTTTGGTTTATGCGATATCCATTTGTGGTTTATTTTCTGCATATGTTTTCCCTTTTTTTTTTGCACATTTTTATCTATTTAATTTTACTTTATTATACTTTTTAATTATTTTTTACTCACTTTCTCACCCATTCCCACCCACAAACATTTTTTTAGATGAGTAATTTTTATTAATTTTCCAATTTAACAATACACACACCAGAGGGTGTAACACAAAAACAAGCACTAAGTGGAAAACTATTAACTGGCCTTTAAGGCCACATCACGTGTCACTTTAAATTTATGAGTTTCAACAGTGTTATTAAGTTTGAATTATGCTTCCCGTAAAGAAGTCATTTTTTAAAGCACTATTTCACTTATGAAGATTTTTAGTCTGGATGTTGTATAATAATATGTGTAGCCAGAAAATTTTTTTTTTAAGTCATCACTAAGGTAACCACAAAAATTGCATCACAGCAGAGCAGCGCCACACCTACATCCTTATTTTCATTCACAAATCTCTTAATAGTGCGATGATCGCGCTTAAGTTTTCGTGAAATATCTAATGTTTTCATACCTCGTCCAAGGCATTGAACTGTTTCACTCTTTTCGGCAGCAGAGAGATCCTTTTTCTTCCCCATATTGCTTGAAAATGGTGCTCTGCTTAACCACTTAACAACCGGCCCATAGCTGAATGACGGCTGCAGGGCGGTTGCTTAACGCTGGTAGGACGTACTATGACGTCCTCCCAGAATTCCCCTCTTGCGCACCCCGAACACATCCGTGACCGCTGGGTCCTGGCGCATCACGGATCTCGGTAAATGGGCGCTGATCGTGGCCGTTTACCATGTGATCGCTCCGTCAAATGACAGAGTGATCACATGTAAACAAACCGGCGTCATCTCATGACGCCGGTTCCTCTCCTTCCATCTGTGTACCGATCGGTACACTGTGAGCGGAGAGTGGGATGGATGGATGGCAACAGCGCTGTGGGCTGGATGTGTAGTGCCCACAGCGCTGCCCAGTGACATCCAGCCATCCATCCATCTATGCTCAGCCATCCCTAATGCTCTGCAATGCCCTGCACTACTCTGCAATGCCCCAGAATACTGTGCAATACTCTGCATTGCCCCACAACACTGTGCAATACTCTGCAATACCCCCACAATACTGTGCAATACCCCACAATACTGTGCAATACTCTGCAATGCCCCACAATACTGTGCAATACTCTGCAATGCCCCACAATACTGTGCAATACTCTGGAATACCCCACAATACTGTGCAATACTCTGCAATACCCCGCAATACTCTGCAATACCCCGCAATACTCTGCAATACCCCGCAATACTCTGCAATACCCCGCAATACTCTGCAATACCCTGCAATACCCTGCAATACCCTGCAATACTCTGCAATACTCTGCAATATCCCGCAATACTCTGCCATACCCAGCCATACTCTGCAATACTCGGTGATACCCAGTCATACTCGGCGATACCCTGCAATACCCTGCCATACTCAGCCATACCCAGCCATGCTCAGCCATGCTCAGCCATACTCTGCAATACCCCGCAATACTCTGCCATACCCAGCCATACTCTGCAATACTCGATGATACTCAGCCATACTCAGCCATACCCAGCCATGCTCGGCCATACCCAGCCATGCTCGGCTGTACTTGGCCTCTGTATGTGTCCAAGCTGTGGAAGTCTCACACATGTGGTATCGCCGTACTCAGGAGGAGTAAGAGAATCTATTTTGGGGTGTCATTTTTGGTATGTACATGCTATGTGTTATAAATATTTTATAAATGGACAACTTTGTGTTAAAAAAAAATGTGTTTCAACCACTTCCCGCCCGCCGGCTGTCAAACGGCGTCCTTGACTTTGTGCCGGGATATCTGAATGATGGGTGCAGCTACAGGCATCATTCAGATATCAACTTTTTTAGCTGGCGATTCCCTACACCATAAAAATGGTAATAGCGACTGTTCCACTGCATGATCGTTCTTACGGGAGGCGAGAGGGGATGTCCCCCCCCTCCCGCCGCCCTCCGGTGCTTCTACCGACTCACCGCTATGATCGAAACCAGGATTTTTTTTTTTTATTTCAGGCTTTCCAGCCTAGAGGTGAGATGTGGGGTCATATTGACCCCATATCTCACTGTAAAGAGGACCTGTCATGCCATATTCCTATTACAAGGGATGTTTACATTCCTTGTAATAGGAATAAAAGTGGTCAAAAAAAATTTTTTTGGGGAAAAAAGCATCAAACTAAAATAAAGTAAAATGAACAATAAAAAAATAAAAAAAATTTTAAAGCACCCCTGTCCCTGTGTGCTCGCATGCAGAAGCGAACGCATCTGTAAGTCCCGCCCACATATGAAAACGGTGTTCAAACCACACATGTGAGATATCTCTGCGATCGGTAGAGCGAGAGCAATAATTTTGGCCCTAGACCTCCTCTGTAACTTAAAACATGTAACCAGTAAAAAATTTTAAAGCGTCGCCTATGGGGATTTTTGAGTAGCGAAGTTTGGCGCCATTCAACAAGCGCGTGCAATTTTGAAAGGTGACATGTTGGGTATCTATTTACTCGGCGTAACTTCATCTTTCACATTATGTAAAAACATTGGGCTAACGTTACTGTTTTTTTTTTTTTTTTTTAAAGCACAAAACTGTTTTTTTTCCAAAAAAAAGCGTTCAAAAAATTGCTGCACAAATACCGTGTGAGATAAAAAGTTGCAATGACCACCATTGTATTCTCTAGGGTCTTTGCTAAAAAAATATATATAATGTTTTGGGGTTCTATGTAATTTTCTAGCTAATAAATGATGATTTTTACATGTAGGAGAGAAATGTCAGAATTGGCCTGGGTGCTCCAGAACGCCTGAAGGTGCTCCGTGCATGTTGGGCCTCTGTATGTGGCCACGCTGTGTAAAAGTCTCACACATGTGGTATCGCTGTACTCGGGAGTAATAGCAGAATGCGTTTTGGGATGTAATTTGTGGTATGCATATGTGGTGTGTGAGAAATAACCTGCTAATATGACAAATTTTGTGAAAAAAAAAGTAAAAAAAAAAACTTGATTTTGCAAAGAATTGTGTGAAAAAATGACAACTTCAAAAAACTCACCATGCATCTTTCTAAATACCTTGGAATGTCTTCTTTCCAAAAAGGGGTCATTTGGGGGGTATTTGTACTTTTCTGGCATGTTAGGGTCTCAAGAAATTAGATAGGCTTCAGTACTTCAGGTGTGATCAATTTTCAGATATTGGCACCATACCTTCTGGACTCTATAACTTTCACAAAGACCAAATAATATCCACCGATTTGGGTTATTTTTACCAAAGATATGTAGCAGTATAAATTTTGGCCAAAATATATGAAGAAAAATTACTAATTTGCAAAATTTTTACAGATTTTTCGGTCTTTTTTCTTTTATAGCGCAAAAAAATTAAGAACCCAGTGGTGATTAAATACCACCAAAAGAAAGCTCTATTTGTGTGAAAAAATGCACAAAAAATTCATATAGATAGAGTGTTACATGAGTAATTGCCATTCAAAATGTGAGAGCACCAAAAGCTGAAAATTGGTCTGGTTATTAAGGGGGTTTAAGTGCCCAGTGGTCAAGTGGTTAATAATGTGGAACACCCTCCTTTAGTAATTTTTACCTTCAGTTGGACTCACCTGGCAATCTAATTATCACAGGTGTCCGAAATTGTTTTCAGTGATCAAAAGAGCCCTAAAACACAATGCCATCTATGAGTTAAACTGAAAAACAAAATAATTAATCTTTGTGACACTAAAATAGAATTTGCATAATCATATGGAACATGGTGTATATATTTTAATAGAAAGGAGCTCTCATTTATATTTGCATAGTCCTTACTGATTTACATCAGCAGACCAAATGCAGGAAGTGATGTGTGCACACGGGCCAGAAGCAAATGTGTGGTTATGCCAAACAAATCAATAAACCCCACCCACACCAAATCTAACTACCACAGCCACCCCCACACTAAGTAAGCACACGTACATATCCTACACTTACCCGGAAAGTGAGCAGCACCTCTTTGCTAAAGAGGGACCTCTCCATGTCCACCTAGGTGGAGATCCTGACCAGCACAGGGATTTCCGGGTGATTACAATGACTCATTTTCGTTTATTTGCAGATATGTGAATCTGTATTTCTACATATAATGATATTTGAAGGTAAACTTTAGGGAGTTCAATAAGAAATGGTGTCCCTGGGATAGCAGCAGGTGAAATACAAAGACAAAGGCCCAGTTTGAGCCCTGGTTCACACTGACAGTGGGAGAAAATTGTGCAAGTTAAGCTGAACTCACACGATTTCATCCCCTGGCAGTCCTGACTGCGGGGGGAAATTTCAGAGACATCTGTGCAGGCTTCTGCACTGATGTCAATAAAAATCACACCCCAAAGTCGCCAAAATGTAGTACAGATACTACTTCTGGAAATTGCGGTGCCGCACTGATTAGGACGGTGCAATTGCCGCTGATTTGACATGTCAAATCGCACCAATGTGAACCAGGGCGGACACATACAACACTGCCTATCCACAACTATTCACCAGTGTTAATTTCGTAAAGGAAAACTTTTCGTCATAATTTTCGTCAGAGGCTTTTTTATAGTGATGAAAATGAAACTAAAAGTACAGCACATTTTCGTCAACTGACGAAAACTATGATGAAAATAGAATCCGTTTTCGTTAAGGAAGGAGGGACATTTACCCTCATGAATTTACTGTCGAATACTGCCGATATTTGTTTTTTTACCAATAGGGGTGGGGATCACGCGGTCCGCCCCCGGGTGCCACACATTAGGGGGTGGTCAAGCCAGCCACCCCGCCTCTCCTGGCCCCTGGACAGCACTCCCAGCAAAGTCTTTCATTAGGAGAAAATCATTGCCAGCCCCTTCTCCTATACTGTTCCTCCTCCTGTGTCACTCATTGTAAGCTAAAGCTTCTAACCTCAATAGCTTAATTCTTGTTGGCCGTTCTCCTCCTCCTGCTCCTTCTCCTCCAAGTGTTGCTTTAGATTGGAGGAAGACCATCCATGAATCTTCAGAGGAGAACAGCCATGTGACCGGGTTCATGAAAGAACGAAGCTATGAGGTAAATTTAGAGACTTTGATTTACAATGAGAGTGACATAGGAGGAGCTGTGTATGAGAAAGGGCTGGCAGTGATTTATTCTTTAACTTTAGAGGCTGCTGGCAGTGCTGTCCCAGGAGACTGGGGGGCTCCTGGGAATGCAGGGGGGCTGTGTATTGTGGGGGGCTTTGTATTGTGCAGAGGGTGGGCTGTGTATTGTGGGGGGCTTTGTATTGTGCAGAGGGCGGGGGGCTGTGCTGTGTATTGTGGGGCTTTGTATTGTGCAGAGGGTGGGGGGGCTGTGTTGTGTGGGGCTTTGTATTGTGCAGAGGGTGGGGTGCTGTGCTTTGTGGGGGCTTTGTATTGTGCAGAGGTGGGGGGCTGTGCTGTGTATTGTGGGGGGCTTTGTATTGTGCAGAGGACGGAGGGCTGTGCTGTGTATTGTGGGGCTTTGTATTGTGCAGAGGGTGGGGGGGCTGTGTTGTGTGGGGCTTTGTATTGTGCAGAGGGTGGGGTGCTGTGCTTTGTGGGGGCTTTGTATTGTGCAGAGGTGGGGGGCTGTGCTGTGTATTGTGGGGGGTTTGTATTGTGCAGAGGGTGGGAGGCTGTACTGTGTACTGTGGGGGCTTTGTATTGTGCAGAGGGTGGGGGCTGTGCTGTGTACTGTGGGGTGCTTTGTATTGTGCAGAGGGTGGGGGCTGTGCTTGTGTACTACGGGGGGGATTTGTATTGTGCAGAAGGTGGGGCCTATGTTTTGTGTACTGTGGAGGGCTTTGTATTGTGCATAGAGTGGGGGTCTGTGTACTATGCACATTCAATTTTAGTTGACTAAAATGTTTATATTAGACTAAAATGTACTGGAGATTTTAGTCGACTAAAATACGATGACTAAAATAGGACTAAAACTAAAATGGCATTTTAGTCAAAGACTAGGACTAAAACTAAAACCCTTTCAGAAGACTAAAATGGGACTAAAACTAAAATGCCATTTTAGTCCTAAGACTAATGCCCCGTACACACGGTCGGATTTTCCGACGGAAAATGTGTGATAGGACCTTGTTGTCGGAAATTCCGACCGTGTGTAGGCTCCATCACACATTTTCCATCGGATTTTCCGACACACAAAGTTTGAGAGCAGGATATAAAATTTTCCGACAACAAAATCTGTTGGAAATTCTGATCGTGTGTACACAAATCCGACGGACAAAGTGCCATGCATGCTCAGAATAAATAAAGAGATGAAAGCTATTGGCCACTGCCCCGTTTATAGTCCCGACGTACGTGTTTTACGTCACCGCGTTCAGAACGATCGGATTTTCCGACAACTTTGTGTGCCCGTGTGTATGCAAGACAAGTTTGAGCCAACATCTGTCGGAAAAAATCCTAGGATTTTGTTGTCGGAATGTCCGAACAAAGTCCGACCGTGTGTACGGGGCATAAGACTAAAACTAAATCAAAATTTGCTGCCAAAATTAACACTGCTATCCAGCAGCTGAATTAATTACCTGCAATTCTCCACAGCTGTTATATATAAAGATTCCACTTTTATCATTTACTTGCAGGTGTGCTAAAGAGATTTGTTTTTTGATGCACAAATACATTTAGAAATAAGATATAATAAAGATATTGCACATCCCCAAAACCACCACCCCCAAAACTAATTAAAAAGAAAGAAAAAGAAAAACAAAACAAACAAGCTCAATAATGTACTTTTATTTTGCCAGTAGAAACAAAATTATGTACATTCATTTACTAGCTTCAAAAAATATCCTACAGGATATATGGTACTACATTTAGCAAAACAGTTAACAATTGGATTTTAAGGGCCCTGCTCATAGGAGCATACAATCTAAAATTTGTCTAAACCTTAGAGTGGACACAGCTTTACTTTCAGTATATAACGGGTAACATTTCAGTACAACTACTCACCCACCAACCCACATCATTTTTATCTGCAAGATTATAGAAACATACTTAACAGTCATTCTTACAAAGCATTCCAACATAATATTAAAAAAGGCACATATTGAAAATATAACACCTACCACCAATCCACACACATACATTGGTGACCATGTTCTGCTGGAAGCTGCATTTCTGTGTACATGATTAAGCAATGAGATCAAAGGCATGCTCCCAAAGCATGAATGCATGGTCAAACAGGAACAATACACACGCAACATTGATAGCATGGCCACATAAACCCACTTTTGATGGAAAAATCGCACAAGAATTTCAGCAAATGCCCTAGTTGGGCATTTGTCAATATGCACAATATCGTTCCTTCTCCTCCACAAATTACAGCAAACAACCTGGCCTCTGCACAGGCCAAACAACCCCCCCCCCACTATAGTCCTTTATATAAAATAGGTTGTATTGTTAGCACACTGATACACGCCCAATAGAAGTACATGCCCAATAGAAGTACACACCCACCAATATCTTTCAATCTGTCTCTGCATATATAACGAAAGTGATTGCACCTGATGAGCAGGAACACATAATACTATTTGCAACTGTGTTAGCCATTGGCTATGTGCATCAAATCTCCAACTACGGGCCAAAGATCGAATTCCATGAAATAAAAAAAAGAAACTGTTTTCTAAGCATATGTACAGTATCTCACAAAAGTGAGTACACCCCTTATATTTTTTGTAAATAATTTATTATATCTTTTCATGTGACAACACTGAAGAAATTACACTTTGCTACAATGTAAAGTAGTGAGTGTACAGCTTGTATAACAGTGTAAATTTGCTGTCCCCCCAAAATAACTCAACAAACAGCCATTAATGTCTAAACCACTGGCAACAAAAGTGAGTGCACTCCTAAGTGAAAATGTCCAAATTGGACCTACTGCACTATGGTCTGTGTTTTTATACTTTTTTTTGTGTGGATGCAGTGAACTACACTGGAAAGATTGCCTGTTTTTAAAGAAGGAATGGAAGAAAAAGGTTTATACTAAGCGCTTTGACCCTGAGGAGTGAGTGCAATATGGTTGGGTAAGAGTATGATTGACAGAATTTACATCAGAAGGCACAGGTGTCACCTACTCTATTGATTCCCTCATAACGTGCACCTCCAAATGTGTGGTATACCTCCTAAGGTGTCCATGTGGTTTGGAGTATGTGGGACGAACCACCAGGAAGCTAAATGTTAGGTTGGGGGAGCATATCACCAACATTAGGCAGGGATTCGATAAGCATAGTGTCTCTAGACACTATGATGAGGTGCACAACAGAGACCCTAATGGTACTACATTCATTGGTATTGAAAAGTATGTTCCACATTGGCGTGGCAGTAATGGGAAGCGAAACATATCCAGATCAGAAACCAACTAGATTTATAGGTTGGGCTCCCATGCCCCCAATGGCTTGAACATAGAGTGGGACATCAACTGTTTTATTAATAACAGTTGATGTCCTCTTTAGCACATCAGCTGGTTTGTTGTTGGCTGTTGATGTCCCCCTCTAGTATATCTCCTTTTGTAATGAATAGATTTGAGACATCAAGCATATCCCCCTTTGCGATAAATAGATTCTAAACATCTATTGGATCATGGTGTAGGATCGATTTTAATTTTTTTCAGGATTGAATTGTGTTATGTTATTTTAAATGTAAATTTTATGTAACTGATTTTGAGGGTGAGCTATGTTTTTGGCTTCATGACAGGCATCTACATGCTCCAATGTTACTCTCTTTATGGTGCTGTTAATTCTGCATATTTATAGAGAGTTGATTAATATTTTTGTATAACAGTAACCTTTTTGTAATAATGGGCTGTCTAATGAATTAAATTTTTCCCATGTAATCGCCTAGTGTAAGGTCATCAGTAATTTTGGTGTAATACTCTTAATATTGCACTAGATGGCACCGTAGACAAGTTCCCATGCTAGTATCTCTATTAATTAGGTTTACTGATTAGACTGCTTTCCTTTATAATGAATTGATGGCCTTTGCACTTGTTAATGACTATCTACTTTAGCAGAGTTATTAGAACCAATCATAGTGGAGCTTTGCTTTTTATGGACCAATCACAGCGCTTTCCAGTACAAAGTCCAGGTATTTAATGCGCATGTGCGTGCGTCAGTGCGTACCCCTGATGACGTCAGTTGTGACGAAACGGCCGTAGGGTCACAACATCGAACGCACTGCACATGCGCGTTTTCATTTTAAACGGCGACAGTGTCGTTTTTACTTTTTTAGCAAGTTTTATGTCCTATTCCTTGTTTTGCCAATATTTTTGAATAAACCAAGCCAAAAGTTACCTGCACTAGTGGAGCCTCTCCCTGAGTTTTCCTTTTTTTGGCATCTAAACATCAATTTTGTGCTGGATTCGTGGGGGTTATCACTATCTGCCCTATGAGAGGAGATCCCGGGATAGGATTGTGGGAGACATCCACAGCTGCTGTTGGCTGGCTACTCAAGAAAGAATTCGATGCTTGGGCTCAGCGGTGTCCTCCGGAGTATCCCTGTGGTGGTCCATCCACATAAAAAACAAAAACCTGTTAAAAGAAATAATGAACAAGAGAAAGCTTGATCAAACGGAGGAACCAGCAATGTTCCCAAGACTAGTGTTAAGTCCTCTTTTGGAAAAAACTATTTCAATGGATGTCTGATTTCTATGGCTACCCCTAAAAATCAGATCACCAATGGATGTAGAGCATATCTTGTACACGACGTAGCCGACAAGGCAGGGATTTGACCCTTCAGGGAATTATAAGCTAACCCTTGGTGACTACTCTGCAGAAACTCCAAAATGTTAGATACTGAAGGAAATCCAAGGTCCCAACCCCTTTCCGTAGTATTCCAGATCTGGTGATAGGTTACATTCGTTCTGACGATCCTGTAATAATGTCATTAACTTTATCCTCCTGCGGTTCGGGTGTCAGGCCCCACTCTGCAGAAGGAGATTTTGATAAGGAGGCAGAGGGATTGGTGTGCCCAACTTTATCCTCCAAGCCAGAGGGAACCACAGCTCCCTGAGCCAGTAAGGTAGGACTACTATTGCTGTGACCCTTTCTCGCTGAATCTTCAGCAGGATTTTGAGAGCTAATGGAAGCGGCGGGAACACATACACCAAGGGGAAGTTCCAAGACCTGGACAGAGCACCCTGACCCAATGCCTGTGGATGCTAGGTCCGGGAGAAGAAGCAAAGCAGTTGACAATTCTCCAATGTCATAAGATCTATCAAAGACATCCCCCAGACCCTGAAGATCTTGCATAGGTACTTGGGGTTGAGGCCCCATTTGTTGTGATCCCCAAAGCCTCGACTCAAGTGATCTGCTAAAACATTGCCAGGCCCTGGGAGTTAAGATGCTGTAAGAGAGCCTAGATTATTCTCTGTGCATAGGAAGATTGACATGCCACCTGAAGGAGAGGGTGACTTCTTGTGCCCCCTTGATGAGACACATAAGCCACCGTAGTTTTGTTGTCCAAATTAATTTTGACAGCTCGACCTCGCAACATAGGTTCGAAGCACATCTGACAGCATCCAATCCCAGGAAATTTTAACTCTTCGCCCCACAAAGGTTCCATTGGCCTTGAACCTGCTGTCCCAGGCAGTGTGCCCCGCAGCCTGCCAGACTGGCATTGGTCGACACCACTATTGGTTCTGAGGCCTTCAACGGAACTCCGCGGGAAAGATTATGAGCTACTGACCACCAACCAGGGACCAGATTATCGGAAAATTGGCAGACGATCCCACTGAAGAAGAAAGCTGCATTGAAACCTCCTTCTGCGCCACCTGACCCATGGGACTACTGGAACTGTGGCTGATAAAACCCCCAGATACTGCATGCATTCCTTCAGCATCATAGAAGGCCTGGCCATCACTGCTTTGTCTGAGACTGGATCTCCTGGACCTTCCTCCGAGGAAGAGAAACACGACCCCGATCCGTGTTGAATTGTATTCCTAAATACTCCAACATTTGGGTCAGATGCATCTGGCTCTTCCGAAAGTTGATCAACCAACCGAAATGAGCCAGTGTTTTGCAGGTGAATTCACATGAACTAGAAGGAGCTCATTTGATGGACCCAGAAGTAGCATGTCATCTAGATAATAGAATAATTGCACTCCCTTGACCCTGAGAGTCACAACGACAGCAGACAGTAGCTTTAAAAACTTTCTTGGAGTCGTGCAGAGACCGAATGGGAGAGATTAAAAATGAAAATGAGAGCCTTCCACGGAAGGCATGAGAAAGCGATTGTGAGATGCGTCTATGGAGACATGAAGATACGCATCTGCCAGAGCGATGGAAACCATCCTGACTCCACAACTGAAACGATTGTTTCCAATGACTCCATTTTGAATGGTGGAACCTTCATGTAAGAATTCAGGACTTTGAGGTCAAAAACTGGTACGAAACCCCCTGAAGCCTTTGGGACCAAAAACAGAGGGGAACATACTCTTTGACCCGATTCGTGCCTTGGAACCAGAAATATGGACCTTGCTGCCAACAGCTCCCCTATATATCCTTGCAAACATTGCCTCCTTTCCAAATCCGTAGGAAGTCCAGTTTCTATGAACAGAATCTGAAGGGGCCTTGTTCTGAACTCGAGATGATAACGTGATCGAATGATGGCTACAATCCAGGCATCATGTAAATTGTCCGCCCAAACCCCCCCTGAATTGGGCTAGTCTTGCTCCTACTTGAGGGGGTTAAGCGGAGACAGCTTCAGAAGGACTTAGTCAGGTCCATAAATGTTGGGACATCTACACAATTCTAATCTTTTTAGCTCTATACACCACCACAATGGATTTGAAATGAAATGAACAAGAATATGCTATTTTGCTGAATATGAGCAGATAATGTTGCCCGGAACACTTCAGAATTCATCCTGCTGCTTTTGTCAGCAGTCACATCATCAACAAATACAAGAGAACCAGTTCCATTGGCAGCCATACATGCCCACGCCATGACACTACCACCACCATGCTTCACTGATGAGGCGATATGCTTTGGATCATGAGCAGTTCCTTTCCCTCTCCATACTCTTCTCTTCCCATCACTCTGGTACAAGTTGATCTTGGTCTCATCTGTCCATAGGATGTTGTTCCAGAACTGTGAAGGCTTTTTAGATGTTGTTTGGCATACTCTAATCTGGCCTTCCTGTTTTTGAGGCTCACCAATGGTTTACATTTTGTGGTGAACCCTCTGTATTCACTCTGGGGAAGTCTTCTCTTGATTGTTGACTTTGACACACATACACCTACCTCCTGGAAATTGTTCTTGATCTGGCCAACTGTTGTGAAGGGTGTTTTCTTCACCAGGGAAAGAATTCTTTGGTCATCCACCACAGTTGTTTTCCATGATCTTCCGGGTCTTTTGGTGTTGCTGAGGTCACCAGTGCATTCTTTATTTTAAGGATGTTCCAAACAGTTGATTTGGCCACACCTAATGTTTTTGCTACCCTGATGGGTTTGTTTTGTTTTTTCAGCCTAATGATGGCTTGCTTCACTGATAGTGACAGCTCCTTGGATCTCATATTGAGAGTTGACAGCAACAGATTCCAAATGCAAATAGCACACTTGAAATGAACTCCGGACCTTTTATCTGCTCCTTGTAATTGAGATAATGAGGGAATAACACACACATGGCCATGGAACAGCTGAACAGCCAATTGTCCCATTACTTTTGGTCCCTTAAAAAGTGGGAGGCACATATACAAACTGTTGTAATTCTTACACCATTCACCTGATTTGGATGTAAATAATCTCAAATTAAAGCTGAAAGTCTGCAGTTAAAGCACATCTTGTTCATTTCATTTAAAATTCATTGTGGTGGCGTATAGAGCCAAAAAGATTAGAATTGTGTAGATGTCCAAATATTTATGGACCTGACTGTATTTGAAGCCTTAGACTCTGTTTCCACTACTGCGAGTTGTTGTGCGACCTGACACATGCGAAGTCACATGACAAGTCAAAACCCATGTATTTTAATGGTCCCCGTTCTAATTGGTGCGACTTAAGTCGCAGCGACTCCAAAAAAGGTTTTTGCACTACTTTGTTCCGACATCTGTGCGACTTGTTCTCACATGGTTTTCACAGGTCGAATGACATCGCATCACAAATCGCACAGCAAAGTCGCAGTGTAAATCACGTGACTTTGGGGACACAGCAGTGGAAACACAGCCCCAGGAGCTTTGTTGGCCCTGGGCTTAGAAGTTTTCTGGAAGGTTGAACCAGCTCCCCTCCACTGTCTGAAAAACTATCTGTAAGCCCTAGCCTCTCTGAATCCTTTTTTGGAGCCCTAGTTAAACCGAAAGGGCTGCTGTGTCTTTTTCTCTTCTGCGGGATTAGGCCAGACCTGCCGCTGGAAACCCGCTGAATTGCTGATTCTAATGCCGCGTACACACGGTCGGACTTTTCAGCTACAAAAGTCCGACAGCCTGTCCGACATACTTCCGGCGTACCTTCGGCGGACTTGCGGCAGACTTTCTAACGAACGGACTTGCCTACACACGACCACACAAAAGTACGACAGCCTAGTACGCGGTGACGTACACCAAGTCCGACGAGACTATAAAACGGAAGTTCAATAGCCCGTACGACACCCTTTGGGCTCCTTCTGCTAATCTCGTGTTTATCTCGTGTTAGTAGAAGTTTGGGAGATGATTTGCGCTTGTGAGACTCGTATTTTTCAGTTCGTTTTAACTGTTGTTCAGTCTGTGCTTGTGAGGTTTGTATCTGCTTTTCAGTGCGTTTGGTCAGTTGGCATTGAGAAATCTTTGTTTTATTGTCCGCTCGTTCCTGATTTTCAGGTCGTTCTTCACAGGCCTTGCTGTTCTTCAGTGCGTTCTGTTAAGTGCGTTCTGACCAGCCGACCGTTTTGAAGCCATGTTACCTGTACGTACTCGTCGTCGAGCTCGTGCATTGTATGTGCTTGGTGCTGTAGTTTATTCTTCAGACCAAGACCAGTCCATGAACAGGGCGAGGAGGAGTTCATGGACCAAGAATTGGTTGCTCCAGCGTGACCAGTTCTGTCACATGCCATTGCTCCGTGAGATCCGTGAGAATAATCCTGAGGATTTCAGGAACTTTCTCCGGATGACGGACCCCGTTTTTGACCGTTTGTTGGCTTTGCTGACCCCCTATATCAGCAGGCAGGATACCTGCATGAGGCAAGCCATCACTCCGGAGCAGAGGCTAGTTGCCACGTTGCGGTACTTGGCGACAGGGAGAAGCCTGCAGGACCTCAAGTTCTCGACAGGCATCTCCCCCCAGGCTCTGGGGATCATTATCCCAGAGACCTGTTCTGCCATCATCCAGGTCCTGCAGAAGGACTATATTAAGGTAAGATATTTTTCTTTTATTAGCATCACATGTTCTTTTATGTAATCTTTGATAATGTAATGTATTTCTTGCTTCAAACACTACTTACCATCATTGCAATATAGTGTGAATGTCCCCTTTTTATCCTCACACATGCTGAATTTTTTTCCTGTTATTTTTTGTCATGCATGTATATTTTCCTTCAATAACCTCCCCAGCATGCAATGATGGGAACATATCCACCTAGTCTACTAATTTTGAATGTATTTTGTTTGAGTGTATTTAGTGTGCTTATAATTAGCAATTAGCTAGATTTACCAACACCCCCCCCCCCAAACTCACTCCAAATAGTGTGCTGATAATTAGCAATTAGCTTGATTTCCCAACCCCCCCCCCCCCCTCGTAAAAATTTGCTTGAATGTTCTGTGGTGTTGATTTGTCTAAAGCAAATATATGTTGCACTTTGCAAAATGCATGTGCACTCTACAAGTGCATTTGTTCCAGTGCTTTAGTAAATGAGCAGAAGCTCTGCTGATTTCCATCATCAAATCATATGCAAGCCACAAAGTGTTTTCATTAATTGCCCTTGCATGTGATTGTGTACTCCTTGCAACATGAATGCCTTTTTACCTTACCTCATTTACTGTAAGCTGGTTAGCAACTGCAGTCTTGTAGCCTTTTTAGTCCCTAAATTCCTGCGTGTCCTAAAAGTAATCTTTTTTAGGGATTTCACAACCCCCTAAAATGTAATCAATGTTCCATCAGAGGGGGTGAGCAATCTGATAAGTGTGCCTTTCCATATTAGTTATTCCAGAAGAATTAAATTATTTAATGTTATACTGATGCTGGGGAATAATGTTTTTAATTGTATAATTTTCTTGCAATGTTAGCTTCAAAATTAATGATTTTGGTTTTCTTGTTTGATTCCCCAGTTTCCTTCAACGCCACAGGAATGGCAGACTGTGGTATCCCATTTTGCCAGCCGTTGGGACTTTCCCAATTGTGGAGGGGCTATAGATGGGAAACATGTCCACATCGTGCCACCACCCCATTCGGGGTCATACTATTTTAATTATAAGGGGTTCCACAGTATTGTTTTAATGGCGGTGGTGTCGGCACACTATGAATTTTTATATGTGGACGTGGGGAAGAATGGCCGGATGTCGGATGGAGGAGTATTTGCCCAGACGGAGTTCTGCCAGCGTCTCCAGAGCGGTGGCCTGGGATTGCCACCTGATGCGGATAACGTGGAAGGACTCCCCTTTGTCTTCATTGCCGATGAAGCCTTCGCTCTCAGCAAGCACCTCATGAGGCCATTCCCCCAAAGAACCCTCACCCCGGAGAGGAGGGTTTTTAATTTCCGGCTGGCCAGAGCTAGAAGAGTGGTTGAGAATGCGTTTGGAATTCTGGCCAGCCGGTTCCGCCTGTTTCAAACATCCATTAATTTGGCGGAATACAAACTTAATTTTATCATTTTATCGTGCTGCATTCTGCACAACTTTTTACACAAACATTCTGTAAATTATATAGGAACAGTTGGGCCTGAGGCCGGACTTATAGATGACAACCTTACGGGCCTGGATACTGTCTGTACTGGCTTGGCCCCCCAAAGTGCCCGTCAAGTTAGACAGCAATATGTTAATTATTTTATGGGTAGGGGAGCCATTGCAATGGGCCAGGATATTTAATTTTTTAAAATAAAAAAATATTGATGAAATCTGGAATTATATTTATTGCTTGCCTTTCTTTTGGGCTTTCTCCTAGGTTATGGTCGAGCAGTTGTAGTGCCAACTGTATTTTCCTTTTAAATGTCTAAATAAGCTCCATTGCCACTGTAAACAACTTTCTCTAGTCATCTTCCAGGACGGCACACCTGAGAGATGAGAGGCTCCTCCCTACAGGAAACACAATCAATCGACAGCTGTTTTAAGTCCCCACCCTTCCCCTTGATCCTCAGTTTTTGATTGTGTTTCTCCCTACACAGCGAAACCGTTTGTTTTTTTCAAATGACCCGAAGCCTGGCGCTGGTGGTCCCCCCCTGGGAGCCGGACCAAATGCCTGGGGAAGGCCTACGGCCACATCACCCTGAAAGTGAAAGAGGGCGCCGCCTGCCCGATCTCGTAGGATCTCGGAGGCAAAGCAGGGTCAGGCCTGGTTAGTACCTGATGGGCCTCTGGGTCTGGCCGGATATATTTATCCTTCCTGGGGGGTTCCCCTATCCTTTCCTCAGGGGGGGCAGCAGAAACTGGAAGAGCCCCCCTGAGAGCTGAAGGCCCCTGGGTACAGTGGTGTCCCCAGAACTTCAGGGGCCTTTTTCCTGTCTCCCCCCCTTACCTGTCCGGGCGTCCGTTCAGACAGGGGTGCTGGCTGTCAGTTCTTTCCAGGGCCCCCAACTCCTGGGCCCCTGGTAGCCCGCGTGGGCTGCTGGGGAGGGCGCCGCTTGAACGACCCGTGTTCTTACCCAGGAGGGAAGGCTGAGAGTCAGCAGGAGCAGGCGCCCACATCCTCCTTTCGAGGAGGCACCAGTTCACTACGGTGGATGTCTGCCTAAACCACCTCCAGAATGGAATGAGGAACGTACGGCATTGCCCCCCCCCCAGGTGTATATACTGACTGGCAGGACACAGCCTAACCTTGCAGCTCCCTATGGGGACAGTAGTTGGGGGGGGCACTTTGGCGGCTATCCTCCTTGCGTGTGGACCATAAGGATGGAAAAGCAAGCCCGGTGGCTGTGGAAAAAGGGGAAGACTACAACGGTGAGTACTTTCCTTTACCTTGGGAATTTAGCTGCAAAATCCCCAATCCCAGCCTGATGGTTTCTGGGCATTTGAGATAATCTCTCCTGGGGTCTAGATTCAAATAGCCCAGAAGCTTCTGCTAAAAACACCAGCTACAGCTCCCTCTTACATCAGAGATGCTGTATGGTGGACAAGTGGTGCAGAGGAGCGAGTGTGCCTAAACCACCTCAGATGGGAAAGAGGTAGGTAAGGCATTTCTTCCCCTTCCCCCTGTATTTACTAAGTGGTGCAGTGCAGGACCTGGGGTCTGCATAACAAAATAGCCCAGAAGCTACTGCTAATACCACCAGCCACAGCTCCCTCTTACAGCAGAGACACTGTGGTTATCACAACAGTAGGTTTCCAACACTCTCCCTACATGTCCGGTTGTGGGACATTAGTAGGGATGAATAGAGCGAAGGGGGGGAGGACCTGGTAGATACAAAGAGTTCCTTACAGGCCAGGTACCACTGAACAATTTATGGATTGTGCAATGGTTGAAGGATTCAGGAGTAAGTTCTCCTGGTCAGCAGGTGCACTAGGTTATATGGCCCTATTAGCCCAGCTGCTAGGAATCTGAAGCCATAAGCCCCAACCTCCCACTCCACCTTTACATTGTGGTTATATTGAAGTGCAGGAGGTAAGAAAAACCTTTTTGTTGGTTTGGGCTGCAGTCAACTCAGTGACAGATCTAAAGGCGATTTACCATAAATCGCTTCCTATATCCTTTAATTAAGGATTTTCTGTGCAAACATATGCAAGAGCTAGATAGATACATGATTGCTTGTTTAAGGCCTGCAGGTGGCTATTTTCCTCCAGGCTAAATTGGTGATCACCTTTTCTAGAGGCTGTCCTAAATTGGTCTCTAGGGCGGGGCTCATTGAGACTTTAGTTTCTGATCAGCCCCACCTGTGTGTGAGCTGACCAGCATTTGCTCAGTCTACGGAGGTAAGGTAGGACAACAGCTACTATAGTAAGGTGTCTAACCATTTTTAGAATTTGTTCCTTCACTGGGGGGTGAAGTGTTAGTATCTACAGCCCAGGCTATGCCTAGGGATCAAATTGCTCTGTTTGGTTATTGCATAAAGGGATTCACCAGTAGACCTCAGTAGTGAAGGTTTGTCCTTGCTGGGATATTTTGTGGCACAGCAGAAATACACATTGAGATTTGTGACATCTCTGCTCATAAGGGGTATAGTGCTGTACATCAGAAATGCACTGCACTGAAGCTTTGTTGTTGTCTGTTATATCCTAAAGGTACTGCCTTATTTGGCTACAGATCAGAAAAATACAACAGGGAAGGTGGTCTGTACTTTCTGGTCTTGTGACGCATGGCGGAAATGCACATCATTGAGTTTTATGACATCTCTGCTCATATTTGTTATATTGCTGCACATCAGACATACTCAAAATTGAGTTCTGTCTGGGGTCTTTTGTGTCCTGTATTACTGCCTTATTGGTTGCTTATTAGAAAGGCAGTAGTGAAGATTGATGGTCCTGAATTGTGGGGAAATACAAATTGAACCTGTGCCAGGGGTAGTACTGGTACTGCCTTTTGGTAATAGGTGCAGCCCCGCAAAGTGGCGTCAGGCTGACAGTGCTATTAACGGCAAAGGTTGCCGATTTTTAGGCATGCGATTTTACATGTTGAGTCGCATGCCAAATCCCTTCAATATGGATGTGCTATCTCTATTCAGATTGTTATATTGTTGCACATCAGATATATACAAGATTGAAGGTTGTCTGTCCCTTTATGTCTTACATTTACTGCCTTATTGGCTGCATATCAGAAGGGACACAGCAGTGGGGTTGCTTGTCCTTTTCTGATTTGTTTTTACTGCCTCAGCAGGGAGACACATTGAGGATGGTGGCGTATCTGCTCAGTATTGGTATATTACTACACATCAGACATACACAAAGATTGAAGATTGTTTGTGTCCTGTATGTTCTATATTTACTGCCTTATCGGCTGCATATCAGAAAGGCACAGCAGTGAGGGGTGTCTTTTCTGTTTCTCATTGTTCTACCTTGCTGCTTCTTAAGGATACACAGCAGGGGGTTGTTGGCTGCACGCCTCCAGGGAGATACAGCATTGGGGACCCCTCGCTTGTTCAACCTGAAAAATGCAAGTTACCTGCGACCTGTGTAATCTTGAGGTCTGTGGATCCAGAAAGCAGGGTCTGCTTGGTGGCGCCGCGACCTGGAGTTGCACAGACACAATTGGTTCCCATTGGAAGCCATAGTGTATGACTTTTCTCTTGCGTTTTTGCGGTTGCAGGTTGGGTCGCACAGGTGTGGGAGCCCTAAGTTTCCCTTCTGGTTGAGGTTTTGCTACACACAAGAATAGACATCATGGAGTTTATTGCCTTACTTTGCAATACACCAGAAAGATCGCAGCTAGGAAGGCTGTCTGTTTTTATGTGGCTGCACAGCAGAAATACTCAACATTGAAGCTTGTTGGTGCTTTCTGTTTCAGATTCCCTTACCTTACTGCACTTCGGAAAAACACAATGCTGCAGGTTGCTTGGGTTCTTTCCATGTTGGTTCTATGTGACTGCACTACAGAACTGCATAACAGAAAAGATATTGTCTTGTTATGTTGGTTTAGCTAGCCAGTACCATATTGATCTTATAACTGTATTTGGTGGTTCATCAGAAATACGCAACATAGAAGTTTGGGTCTTTCTGTCTTATATTTATTGCCCTGTTTTGCTGTACATCAGTAAAACTCCACCGTAAACAGGACTCCCGTCCTTTATGTGTATGTATGTATGTATGTGTATGTATGTGTGTGTGTGTGTATGTATGTATATATATATATATATATCAGTTATGACCTAGCTAGCTGCACTTCAGAAACACGCAGCATTTAGGGTCGGTTCACACTAAGGCAGCACGACTTACAGCGCGACTGCCTCAGGCGACCCAGGACACGACTCAGCGGCGACTTGCGAAACTACTTCTGTATGGAAGTCAATGCAAGTTGCCCCCAAAGTCGTACAGGAACCTTTTTTCTAAGCCGGAGCGACTTGCATCGCGCCGATTTAGAACGGCTCCATTGCACAGAACAGGACGCTACTTGTCAGGTGACTAGGTCGCCTGACAAGTCGTCCCAGTGTGAACCAAGACTGAGGGTTTGCGTGTGTCTTAATGTTTTTACAGATTGGCTGCACATCAGAAAACCAGACTGTGAGGACTGTTTGTCTACATTGAAGTTCAGATTTGGGTCTCTCCCATATTTGATATGTTGGTTTAGCTAGCCACACTCAGATACACATTATTGTCTATGCTTGTGTCCTTTTTGTCTAAATTTATTGTGCTGGGTCCACAATCTATGATATTTTTTAATTTGTGATATTAATAATGCATGTATCACCTTTTGTATTTCAGCCCTCTTTTCCGTGGAGGGGCCTGGAGTTCTGGCGGCAGACGTCACATGTCAGAAAGCCTCAGCCCCATACATTCAGGAATGCTGGAACCATTTCCTAGGGTTGAAGCCCAGTAGGGTTATAGGACACTGGAGGAAGGCGATAAAGAATCACCCTGCTTAGTAAGAACTTGGGAAGTTCTGTTCAGAGGAGTATTATGACCTGAAGATGAAGTATAAAGATGTCCACCCGACCGAATAGGTTACGGCTCGGTGCATGGCCTTCATCTCACCCTTCTAGCAGAACTAGATGTAGCAGTATAAGTGTTATACTCCTGCTATGAATTTTATTCTCCTGAAGTAGGCACTTTGGCGTAAGTAAAGCCACAGAGTGGGCATGCCTTAAACCCAGGGATCAAGCCTCGGTTAATCTATTACCCTTAAGTAGGCTTCCCTTTAGTCTTGGCTGATGTAAAGATAAAAATGAACAAAAAAGGTTGTCTGTTAGGGGCCCACCTTTTTTTGCAGTTTTAATTCCCTGAACAGGGTAGTGTTAGACAGGCCCTCTTAGTGATCAATTAGTGTCCTTGTCTTACAACACAGGTCTCTGATTAACCTTTAAGGGTTCTAAGTAGCACCTACAGGCACAATAGGCCAGGGTTGTTAGATGTGTGAGACAGGCAACATTGATAACCTACAAGTTTAACATGTTTTCTGATTCCATCTTTAAGAGCCCACTCCACCTAGGCCCTGCATCCGAAGCAGAGAAGGCAGGGACATCGGTGGAGTAGACATGCAGACCAGCTGCATGATCCAGCTATAATACCTTCATCAAGCATATGGAGTGGAGGTAAAACTCACTGCAGAACCAAGGTCCGCCAAGAGGGTCTTGCAGTGGTCCCACCCTAAGGTAGGCCTGAGGTACTTGATTATCCTCTCAGGTGTGCCGTCCTGGAAGATGACTAGAGAAAATTGACAGTTACTTACCGATAACTGTTTTTCTAGGATATCTTCCAGGACGGCAGGCCTACTTCCCGCCCGTTGGAGGAGGGAAAATGGTAGAACACTAGAAGGTGAGTACCTATGAGGAATGATTTCCCTTGTGAACCAGGTTCAGGAGTTACTTCTCTACAAACTGAGGATCAAGGGGAAGGGTGGGGACTTAAAACAGCTGTCGATTGATTGTGTTTCCTGTAGGGAGGAGCCTCTCATCTCTCAGGTGTGCCGTCCTGGAAGATATCCTAGAAAAACAGTTATCGGTAAGTAACTGTCAATTTTTTTACAATTATAACCAAACTGATACTGAGCATTGAAATAACAAACCACACATTTATTTAATTCCTATAAGGAGATGTTTTTATTAATCGTTGTTATGCATTCAGTTATGCATTTAGTAGAAAATGTTCATAGACAAAAATATAATGATATCTTAATAATTAGCAAAAATATTATTATATTTAAATATTTCTACATAATCCACAAAAAAATTTTTTTGCCTTTTTGATTTTTGCAAACAGGCTTTTTTTCATTTTTTTTTTTTTTTTTTTTTTTTTTGAAAATCAATTTTTTTTTTTTTTGTTTTTTTTTAAATCAATTTTTTTTTGTTTTTTTGAAAATCAAGTTTTATCTTTTTTTGTTTTTTTTAAAATCAAGTTTTATCTTTTTTTTTGGTTTTTTTAAAATCAAGTTTTATTTTTTTGTGGATTTTGTATGTATTTTCTAGAAACAGCCCTCCTTTTTTAAATTATGTTAAACAGCCATATATGTTCAGCCAAAAAAAAAAGAGAAGGCCCAGAATGGGGTCAGCAAAACAGGAAATGAAGGACATGATCGATGTTTTGGGCTTTCAAAAAGGGCATTTAGATTCTACCCAAAACATCAATCATGTCCTTCATTTCCTGCTGCATACGATCCAGCCGATTACGCATTTCATCGATCTCCCTGTTCCAGGCCATTATTTGACCAATTAGCCGTTGGGCACTGTCTGAGGTGAAATAGTCACTTCTTGTACCTAAAGTGGAATGAAACCAAAAAATGTGTTTAGAAATATGCACACATACATAGTTTACCTTACCATAATAAAGCTGTTGTCTCAGACACTGACCTGGTGGGGTGCCCATGTAGCATAATTCCTCCACATCCTCGGGGGTGGCACTGTTGCTTGAATCAAGCACAACCAGATCCCCTAAAATAGAGTAGAAAAATTACATTAAAGAAAAGACAGCCATGCATAGATTACCGTAAGCTGGTGTGTCAGACACTCACCTGGTGGGGTGCCCATGTCGCCCACCTCTCCTTCCTCCACATCCTCAGTGGGACTTGGGCTGATTTCCCAATCATGTTGTTTGGCTTGGGGTGGACTGTCTTCTTGTTGGCTGAGTGATTTTTCCCCTATGTGAAACAAAAAATTAGTAATCTACTTAGCACACAGATATTTTAGTACATAGTAATTTTCAAACATTTGGAGTGAAGTGGTTTGTGTAGAGTTCCTATTTTACCTCAATATTAAAAATTATAAAGACATATCGGATAGATAGATATCTAGATATCAATATCTCGAAATATAGTTAATAATCTTTTGATCTCTCTCTCTCTCTCTCTCTCTCTCTCTCTCTCTCTCTCTCTCTCTCTCTCTCTCTCTCTCTCTCTCTATATCTGGAACAAAATCTAAATATATAACTAAATGTAAAGAAAAAAAAAAGATAACTTAAAATATTACAAAAGAATGTTTTACATTTCTATATCTATCTATCTATCTACCTATCTCTATCTCTCTCTCTCTCTCTATATATATATAGATAGATAGATAGATAGATATCGATATATATATATACACACATATATATAGATATATCTATAGATATGTAACGAGGTTTATTAAAAGATCGTTTGAAACGATGAGCAAAAAAATCATATAGGAAGGAAAAGCACATGGAGCAGTATACAAGGTAATAAACACAAGAGAAAAACACGACAAGTACTTACTTTTTTTCAGCACTTTAAGGATCCGTCTGTATTGATCCGGCTCCCTGAGCTTGAGGTCAGACCATCTTTTGCGAAGTTGATCCTTGGAGCGCTGGACCCCAAAAGAAGCCTGCAAAGTGTCCACCACCTTCGCCATTATTTTGGCCTTGCGCAAATTTGGCCGGGCGTACGGCCCATACTTCCCATCATAGTCCTTTTTTTGAAGAATGGCCACCATCTCCACCATCTCTTCAAAACTCATATTAGAGGCCTTAAATCTAGGCCTCACAGATCTGGTTGACGTTCCAGCCTTCGGGCTTTTTTCGCTACCTGAGGTAGATAACATGTCAGGTGTCTCCGCCATTATTTACCCCACTACGCGCCGTAACTAAAAATGGGCGGAGAACATGAGTTAAAATCGAACGTCGGGCGGGCGACGCAGGCGGAGTTTCACACATGCGTAGTGTATAAAGAGGGGCCTTGCGCACGTGTTGTACGTACGTTCTGTGCGTCGAATTAGGGGGCGGAGAACATGAGTTAATTTTGAACGTCAGGGGCGGGCGACGCAGGCGGAGTTTCACACATGCGTAGTGTATAAAGAGGGCCCTTGCGCACGTGTTGTACGTACGTTCTGTGCGTCGAATTAGGGGGCGGAGAACATGAGTTAATTTTGAACGTCAGGGGCGGGCGACGCAGGCGGAGTTTCACACATGCGTAGTGTATAAAGAGGGCCCTTGCGCACGTGTCGTACGTACGTTCTGTGCGTAGGTGATAGTGGACCAGGACGTTACAAAACAAAGGTAATTTTAAATAATTTTTTTTTTTGGTTTTAGGTCATGACTTTGTAGCAAGCGGCCTATATGGCTTGATAGATTGATGAGGCCTACATAGGGAGAAGATGATGAGGGGTTAGCAGAAACCTAATAATAAGTGTTTTTTGTCTTGTGACTTTATCTTTTCCAGATATAATGAATCCCCTATTTAAGGATCCAGAGTTCCTTACAGCTTTCATAGCTAAATATCGAGAGATGAGGAATTTGTGGGAGGTGAAACACCCTCAGTATTATGCAAAGCATGTGAGGAAGTCAACGCTGGAGAGACTTCTGTCCTTTGTCCAGGCGACCATCCCGGAAGCAACAATGGAGACATTGCTCAAGAAAATTGGGGTCTTGAGGAATATGTATAAGAGGGAGCATAAGAAGATCCAGGAATCAATGAGATCAGGAGCATCAGCAGATGATGTTTATGTACCCAGGCTGTGGTACTACAATCAACTCCGTTTTCTTGATGACCAGAATGAAGCTAGGGCATCACTTTCAACCCTTCCCTCCACCCTTCCCTCCACCCCAGCAGAGGCTGATGAGGAGCAAGCTGGGTCTTCCATCCTGGATGAACCGGATATGACCATCTGGAGTCAGGTAAATTATATTAACAAATATTTACTGTACTAATATTAATGATGTTAACTGGATGTTATAATTGTCTAAAATAATTTTGGCCTCAAAATTGTGTATACATATCAATTGACAGGAGTGGCTAAATATGTTTGGCACCTGCTATAAAAAATTAGGGTGTCTGATTAGACTCTTTTATTAAAGAGATGTATTCACATTGAATTTGCTAGTCATGAGAAGCAAATTGTGTGGCATTGATGAACCCCAAATAAATAAATAAAACTATGTCCTTTTTCCCTTATCGTCTTTCAGGACAGCACCTTGAGAGCGTGGCTCCACCCACTTGACAGGAAACACACCTCCACCAAACTTTAAAAGGAGGCTCCTTCCCACTTATCATCAGTTTATGTGTTTCCTCCGGCGGGAACACATGTGGGAGTTTGGAGCTCTCAAGGTTCTGTCCTGAGAGAACAGGCTCCCTACTCCACTATTTTTACCTACCTCAGGAGAGCCGATTCCTCCCATTTTCCACAGGCTTACGGGTGCCGGGTGGATGGGCTCCTTCTCCCTCGTCAGTGCTCGGGGAGAGCCAGGACTGCTCCGGGTATTGCTGCTCCCAGGCGGAGGCGTCGGGCATGTCAGGCATTTCTGTTTGTTTTTTTTTTTTTCTTGCCTGCACATGTTTTTTCCCTGACGCCGCCGCCATCTTGGGAAGGGCAGTCAGAGGACTGCATCCGCCGGATGTGAGGTATCCGGAAGTGGGGCGGCATCCATGGAGCAGGCGCCAGGCGTCATTTCCGCTGGAAGCGCAGGGGGAGGAGGGAGGAATAGGTCTGGTGCCTATTTATTGCCGGTTCCGGTCCGGCGCACAGGTGCTATTGGAGTCCGGAACCGGCGTTTTCGCCACAAGCATCACGCTGCTGCCTCAGCATGGATTCAGGAACCGCAGCGAGTGGAACAGGCACAGGCACCAGCAAGGCCCAGGTAAGGAGCAGACTGTAGTTTCTGCTCAGCTTTACTGTGGGGTCTCTCTCTAGCCCTCTTCTCTCTAAATGTTAGTGAAGTTTGAGGGTATTTTTTCCCCCTGGTGGCGGAGGGGCCTGTCAGGGCACATGAGTCTGATAGCTTTTCTCACTGTGCACCTGTGGTGAGCAACCTTGAGTAATCAGGCTGACTCTAAAAGATGGTTTGTCTTTTTTCTCTCTTTTTTTCCCTTATCATGGCAGGCCAAGAGCTCTGACCCTGGGATTAGAAAGAGATGCCCTTCATGCAAAATTAAGTTAAATGAGGGCTGGAAAAAGGCTTTATGTCAAGCATGTATTGACTCCTTGGTGAGGGAAGAAACCACTTCCGCATGCAGTGATCTAATCGCATCTGCCAAAAAGGAATTGGATGCTACCATTCAATCCTTCAGATCCTCACTCACCTATCCATCTGCAAGTCAGCCCACTACCTCACAGTCCTCTCAAGGCTCACTGTTAGTCCCGGCAGTAGAGGCGGAAATGGGTCCTCTGAACCGGGAAGGGCTTTCCCCATCCCATTCTAATGAATCGAATGAGGATAGTGATGAGCTGGAGAATATGTCTTCCAAGTATAAATTGTCTTTGGATCAGGTGGATGGCCTTTTAAAGGCTATTTATGCTACTCTAGGCCTTGAGGAAGAGCATAAGGAGATGTCTTTACATGACAAGATGTATGCAGGGCTTAGTGAGTCTAAGTCCCGTACCTTTCCAGTCCATGCAGTGATTTCTGAAACAATCAGAAAAGAATGGGCTGACCCTGATAGGAAACCATTTTTCTCTAGGGCTCATAAGAGAAGGTTCCCTTTTGATGAAGACCCAGCAGCTCTTTGGAATAAGGTTCCAAAACTTGATGCAGCCTTTTCTCAGGTGTCAAGATCTACTGATCTAGCATTTGAGGACATGGGGATCTTAAAAGACCCCATGGATAAAAAAATGGATCAACAGCTCAAGCGGACTTGGCAATCCATTATGGGCAACCTTAAGCCAGCAATGGCAACTACTTGCATCTCCAGAAACTTGGAGTATTGGGTAAATCAGCTTAAAGCTCATATAATAGCAGATTCCCCTAAACAAGAAATCCTTGACTCCTTTTCTACCCTCTCAGCAGCCGTAGCCTATGTCTCTGATGCCTCAGCAGAGTCTATCAGGATGACAGCTAAGGCGGCAGCCCTTGCTAATTCAGTTAGACGGGCTTTATGGCTAAAGACTTGGCAAGGGGACACAGCATCTAAAAACAAATTATGCGGGGTCCCTTTTCTAGGAGACTTACTGTTCGGCCCTGATTTGGATTCAGTTCTGGACAGGACTGCAGATAAAAAGAAATCTTTTCCTGTCAAAAAGAAGAAACAACCAGTCAAACGGTTTTTTCGTCCTCAAAGGGCTCAGGAACAGAACAAGTCTCAAGAGAAAAAGAAAAGCTGGTCAGGGCAGAGGGGTAAGGGCAGAGGAAATGTCCTTTTCCATCCTCCTGCGTCAGCCAGCAAGACGCAATGACAGTCGGTTACAAGTAGGGGGAAGACTACAAGACTTTCTCCCCTATTGGGCAAGCATAACAGAAAACCAGTACATCCTGAATATGCTAGCCCAGGGTTACAATATAGAATTTTCAGATCTCCCCCTAGAAAGGTACTTGGTGACAAATCTTCCAAGAGATGTAACAAAATCCCTGGCAATGAAGAGCCTATTAAAGGATCTGATAGATCAGGGGGTTATGACTTACGTCCCTCAGGGGGAGCTTTATCAGGGATTTTATTCCCGTATATTCCTGATAAAGAAACCATCCAGAGATTTTCGGTTAATCCTAAACCTGAAACCGCTGAACAGATCAGTCCAATACAAAAGGTTTCGTATGGACTCCATCTTCACGGTCAAGAATCTATTGACGAGGGAATGCTTTATGGCATCAATAGACCTTCGAGATGCCTATCTGCATATCCCTATAGCCCCCCAGTCCCAAAAATTCCTAAGATTGGTGATAAATTTGGGAAAAGAGGTTCTGCACTTGCAATTCAGGGCCCTCCCCTTTGGCCTGTCTTCTGCCCCACGAATTTTCACAAAAATAATGGCAGAAGCGCTTGCTCCTCTTCGCATGCAGGGGATTGCGGTAATTCCGTACTTGGACGACCTACTCCTTTTTGCCCCCTCCAGGGAAAGACTGCTAGACAACCTCGGAAGGACCCGAGGTCATCTAGAAACCCTGGGTTGGATCATAAATCTGCAGAAGTCAAATTTCGTTCCAGCCCAGAGAATACTATTCCTGGGGTATCAGATTTGTTCAAGGGAACAAAGGATTTTTCTCCCAGAAGAGAAGAAGGGGAAAGTCCTGAAGGTGGTAGCGTCCTTGCAGGCAAGCCAGCAATTATCAGTCCGACAAGTGATGTCATCCCTAGGAACCCTAACAGCAACCATACCAGCCATTCAATGGGCAAGGTTACATTTCAGGCCTCTCCAGAGCTTTCTCCTGAGAATATGGAATCACAGGTCAGAATCTCTGGAAGCAAAGGTAAAGATACCCACCAAAGTCAAGAGATCACTTTGGTGGTGGAGAAGACAGGAGAATCTGTCAGAAGGCCTGCTCTGGTCATTTCCAATAGAAAAAGTGGTAACAACAGATGCCAGTGTATGGGGTTGGGGAGCTCACTTAGACCAAGACTTCGCGCAAGGAATGTGGTCTCGGACAGAGGCAAGGAGGTCCTCAAATTGGAGGGAACTAAAAGCAGTCGCCTTAGCTTTAGATGCCTTCTCTCCCATCCTTCAAGGTTCTCATGTCCGGGTCCTCTCAGACAACGCCACTACCATAGCCTACCTAAACAAACAGGGGGGTACAAGAAGCAAAACACTTCAGTTGCTAGCTTCAAAGATCCTGGTTTGGGCAGAAAAGCATGTTCGGTCCTTATCAGCAGTCCACCTCAAAGGCACCTTAAATGTAGTGGCAGATTATCTAAGCAGAAGGCGGATTCAGGAATCAGAATGGAGCCTGAATCCGGAAATCTTTGCAATGATTACCAGGGCCTGGGGTCAACCGCAAATAGACCTATTTGCATCACAGGAAAATACACAACTCCCAGTATTTTTCTCTATTCACAGAAACGACAAGGCCCAGGGGACAGATGCGTTAATCCAGCCCTGGAACTTCCATCTGGGTTACGCATTTCCTCCTTTCCAACTTATCCCGTTGGTGTTAAGGAAGATACAGAGGGAGAAGGTGGAAGTAATCCTAATTACTCCATTTTGGCCAAAAAGGGCATGGTTTTCCACCATTCTACAGATGGCAGTCAAACCATTTTGGCGGCTGCCTCTCCGGCAGGACCTGCTCCTACAGGGTCCAATACAGCATCCGGGAGTGGCCAGTCTAAGCCTCACGGCCTGGTTTCTGAGGAGCAGTTGTTAAGAAACAAAGGTCTGTCACAACCCTTGGTAACTACCTTACTTTCCAGTAGGAAAATAGTGACCAGAAAAATCTATGCTAAATATTGGAAGGTCTTCAACTCTTTTTGTCATTTGACTAAGAGAAAAGTTAAAAATTTAGTGTCAATTTTGGAATTTCTTCAAGAAGGGGCAGACAAGGGATTGTCAGTCAGCACCCTTAAAGTTCAAGTAGCTGCTTTGGGAGTATTTCTAGAAAGACCAATCTCTTCTGAGCCCTTGGTTATAAGATTTTTCAAGGCACTTACCAGATCTAGACCAGCTCCGGCTAAGCACTTTCCCAATTGGGATCTATCAGTGGTCCTGCAAGCCCTTACAAAGGAACCTTTTGAACCACTACAAGGAATCTCTCTAAGGAATCTTACTCTTAAGACCTTGTTCTTAGTTGCAATAACGTCAGCAAGGAGAATTGGTGAGCTGCACGCCCTATCTGTTAAGAGACCCTTTTTAACCATCTACACAGATAGGATTATACTTAAAACCGATCCAGGTTTTTTGCCAAAGGTAGCGTCAGCACACAATAGGTCGCAGGAAATCATCCTGCCAACCTTTTGCTCTAACCCTTCGGGGGAAAAAGAAGGCAAATTCCACAATTTGGATGTAAGAAGGACTTTATTACAGTATCTGGAGGTAACAAGTAACTTTAGATCCTCGGATTCTCTATTTATACTTTTTTCAGGTAAGAAGAAGGGCCAACAAGCTTCTAAGGGGTCTATAGCTAGATGGCTTAAATCCGCTATTCTAGCAGCCTACGCTCAGTCGGGGCTATCTCCCCCGCTGGAAATTAAAGCACATTCTACCAGGGCTCAGGCCTCTACATGGGCAGAAATGGCTGGTGCCACCCCAGATCAGATTTGTAGGGCGGCTACGTGGTCAAGTTACCTTACGTTTGTCCGTCATTACAGACTGGATCTTCTGTCAGCCAGTGAACAGGCTTTTGGCAGAAAGGTCCTGCAGGCTGTGGTCCCTCCCTAAGTGGGTAAGTCTCTGTTATCCTCTCAAGGTGCTGTCCTGAAAGACGATAAGGGAAAAATCAAGTTAGACTTACCGGTAACTTGTTTTCCATGAGTCTTTCAGGACAGCAGCAACCCGCCCTTATTGTATTAAATTACTATGCTGTGACTAACCATATTCTGATTATGTGTTCCAGCTTGGGCCGGAGGTTCTCTACTACTACTGATGATAAGTGGGAAGGAGCCTCCTTTTAAAGTTTGGTGGAGGTGTGTTTCCTGTCAAGTGGGTGGAGCCACGCTCTCAAGGTGCTGTCCTGAAAGACTCATGGAAAACAAGTTACCGGTAAGTCTAACTTGATTTTTTTATACACAGGATGAGTCCATCCAGGAGGAATGTGTGGAAAGTGGCAGGCAGGAGGAGACCGGGCCCATGGACAGCCTGGAGGAGGGCGGATTCTCCATCATCCTGGAGGTGGCTGGTCCCAGTGAGGTGGCTGGTCCCAGTGAGGTGGCTGGGCCAAGTGAGGTGGCTGGGCCAAGTGAGGTGGCTGGGCCCAGTAGGAGCATGACCCAATCACAAGTGCTTCCCCTCCACCTTCCCAAAAAAAGGGCCAGGAAGGGGACGGTCACACAGGAGGCATCCCTGCGCCTCATGCAAGAGGCCACCCGTTTTTTGAAGAGCCCCCCCGAAGCGGAAGAGTCCTATGGCTGCTACTTATCCAGCAGGCTTCTTCAAATGGATTGGGAGCAGCGCCTCATTTGTGAGCGACTATTTGGGGAAACAATCCAGAAGGGGCTGCAGGGCACGCTAACACGAAACACCCAACTACATGAGGCAGCCCCCCCTCCTCCTCCTCCTCCTCCTCCTCCTCCTGCCACAACTGAAACACCAGAGCCACAGCCTCCAAAGAAGGCTACAGGGAAGGCTGCAGGGCAGCGTGGAGGAAAGGCTGCAGGGAAGAGAAGAAAGTGATGACTTGGGTTCAGTCTGGTCTGACAGAAGACGCAGGCTGTTGTAGTACCACAGTCTGGGGACATCTATATCATCTGCTGGTGCTGTTGATCTCTGGGATTCTTGGACCAGATTGTGCTCCCTCTTATATGGACTCCTCAAGATCCCCATTTTCTTGTACACATACTTTTTCCAGCGTTGACTTCCTCTTTATTTTATTTAGACCATAAATAAATGGATATTTTTTGAGTTTAGGTTTTTTATTTTAAATCATAGATTTTAGACACAATGTTTTAAATTAACAAGGGACAACAATCTCATTGATTTTGCAAAAACACAACAAAAATAGATTAAAATAATGTTAATAATGTTCGAGTGGTAAGTATTTAAAAAAAAAAAAGATACATAACCAAAAACGGTTCTTTGGGTTAACTTTATATAAAAAAAAATAACAAATCACTATAAAAACAAAAATTATAAAGGGTTCTTTGTGGTAACTTTACAAACATTAAAAAAAATTTAAAAAATATATATAAAAATGGGTTCCCTGTGGTAACTTTACAAAAAAATTTAGAGATAAACAGAAAAAAAGTTCCACAACAATCATAAAATAAATATCTGGATAAAAATTACAAGAAAAGATGACTCCACCAAAAAAAAAAAAAGTTTAAAAAGTATTATTAGTATGGAAACATTGTTTTGAAAAAGCATACCATGTCATTCATGAGATCAAAGAGAAAAAGAATCCAGAAATCTGTTTGGGAGAACTCTGTTTGAATATGAACAGCAAAACATCTTCGTTCTTTATAGCATTCGTAAAGAAGACATTAAATGCGCTGCATTCAAGGATCACAGATTTTGCAGCGTGAGGAACACTAGTTTTACTAGACCGAGTGCTTCCGTTTAGTTTTTGCTTATGAGCATGCGTCGTTTTTTTGTCCGTCGGACTAGCATACAGACGAGCGGACTTCGGGGTCCGTTGTAGTTACGACGTAAAGATTTGAAGCATGTTTCAAATCTAAAGTCCGTCGGATTTGAGGCTAAAAAAGTCCGTTGAAAGTCCGGAGAAGCCCACACACGATCGGATTACCAGCCAGCTTTAGTCCGTCAGCGTCCGTTGGACTTTTGTAGACGAAAAGTCCGACCGTGTGTACGCGGCATAAGTCTTCCCGAAGAGTAGCTTCCCGTCAAATGGAACCGAACACAGACTGTGCTGAGAAGCCTTATCGGCCGACCAATGCTTCGACCACAAGGCTCTGCGGGCTGTGATAGAATGAGCCATTATCTTTGCTGTCATCTTGACCTGGTTGACAGCCACTTCAGCCACAACTCTACAGCAGTCTTAAAAACTGCAAAGGAGAAGAACTGCCACTTCCCAGACTTTTATCCAAACATCCACCCACCAGCTCCACTACCCACACTCTAAGGCTGGATTCACACCCATGCACTCCCAGCGCATTCCGCAGAACCACACAACAGAACGTGTTCCATAAGAGACCATGATAAATGGACGGTAGTGCAAATCCGCAAAACGCACCAAAAAACGCACAGGTGCAAACCCAGCCCAAGTGCTGCTGCCACAGGAGTGAGTGCTACCGCCGGTTTGCAGGCTGCTGCGGCCAAACTATACAACCTTTTTAGGTCTGCGTTTATTTTGCGATCCATAGGATCCCTAAAAGAGACCGAATCCTCCAGCGGAAGCGTAATGTGGCGGGCGAATACACGTAATGAAGCATCCACCTTAGGCGTAGTGTCCCAAGGGGTACAGCTTCGATACTCCATTATGCACATTGAGCTTCTTCTCAGGCCCCCCCCACTCATCGTCAACTACTTCTTTAATTTCAGAAATGAAATGGGAAGGAAGGTAACGATTTCTTTGAATACGGGTAGTATCTTTGCTGTTTCTTTGGAGGCAACGATTCTTCCTGCCACTTCATCGCATCCTTAACAGCCTCCACCAAGGGGGGAACCAGTGCAAAAATCAAACGTATGCGATTCTGAGACCATCTCAGCCTCAGATGGATCCGAATCGCTATTGACTTCAAAGTTAAAACGCACTGAAAACACATGATCTGAATCTGCAGATGGTGAAGATACAGCAGGATGAGCAGGATTCCTTGAAACACTCTTTAACCCTTCCTTGACTGTGTGCTTAATGTAGGATTTAACCTGGCGTGCTTTCGCAGCATTGTCCTTAGCCGTCTGATGTCTTCACCTCTCTTGGCTTGGATCCGAGCGACTAAAGTGAGGTAAGAGCGAGGGAGATCTGGAATGCTGTGACAACAGGCGTCTATCCAGCTGCATGCGACTCTGCGATTTGTCATGTCTAGTCCCTTCTTTACTCTTTTGAGGCTGGAATGGTGATTTGGAACCTCTTTGCGGGAGTTTATCCCGCACTGGGCCCTTCTCTCTGTAAAGCACAGAGGATGTTGTGAAGATATGAAATATATGAGCCATATCTTGCTATGTATCCAGAGTTCCTCTTCAATATGAATTTGTATTTCTTATTATTTTTCATTAAAATGTTTCTGAATTCTTTTGGTATTGCAACACATGTGGCTGACCAGTTGACATTAAATGTTCTGCCGATGACCTGACACAATTCTCGGAAAAGATGTGATATGGAAAGATGTTGACATAGAAAGTCCCTGTCTAAAAGTCAAATTGACTTTTTCCAAATTATTCTTCCCTTTTGTCAAAATAACTTGTCACTTAAAAATAGTCAGGTCAAGTTGACCCAAAAAGCTGGCCAAAAGCTGTGTTGAAATACTTGGTGACATGCGTACTTGTGATGTGTAACTTTGGGCTTTTGCCTGACATAGACTGTAATGTTAGGAGTTTCTATAAAAGTCTGTATCACTCTGTAACCTGTATCACTATTGATCCAGAGAAGTGATCCGCTGTATGTACAGTGCATATTCTGAAGTAAACATACATGAGACGAATGCAGCTCTTCTGGCGTTGATGTCTTTTATTTCAAGGCTCTTCTTGACAGTGGTGACCCCTAGCCGTGTCTTCTTGTCTGCATCTCCACCACCGGCTCCCCACCCTCTCCAGGACGGACAGCAGCACAGAGGCCTCAGGTGAGAAAACCTTTATTTTCTCATATTAAATACTGTCTTTTCTGTGCGGTGTTAAGGGGCCGGTTGGGGAAGTGCAGCCACAGAAGGTAAACATGTTTCCTATTTGATTTTGCCTGCATTTTGTCTCTGCATGATTACTGAGAATGTTAAAGGTACCTATTACAATTTAAAGCATGCTAAAGAATTATCATTTTAAGCGCTTGCCTTTTCTCCTTGTCTCCAGAAATGACAATGTGTGTGTGTATATATATATATATATATATATATATATATATATATATATATATATATATATATATATATTTTTTGTAAAGGGATGTATAAGTGCAGGTACCACAATTTCTAAAGAATGAATAGAAGTTGGTGGTGGTTGAATTTTTTGTATGTATGTTTTTTTGAACGTTTGTGGTCCTAAGGCGGATAGGTTTGCCTTCAGCGGATATCCACAAATGGGTGAATGACCTGCTGTATGTTCTCTGGAATAGGGAGTCTAGATAGGGACTAGCCTATTGCCACTCAGAAAGGAGACGTCCTTCTGAGAGTAGAACGAGCGAGATATCTCAACTTATGTACTGGGCTGCTGGTACACAGCCATAACGATAAACGGTGGAGCTCTCTGTCCCGGAGTTCCAAATTATTGTCATTTCTGAAGAGATTAATGAGAAATTGTGATAAATATGGGAAATTTGCTTGAAAAAAATGTTTTGCCTGTCATGAATACATTTGGGTTAACAAAAGATAGGGCAAAAAAGTTATTAAAAATAGCAAAAGCAACAGGGCTAAGTATTGCCAAATTACAACCAAGTGCTCCTATCATCAGGATGATGGTGAGTGGAGACCCAGATGCCCTGAAACATCATGTGAAATGGTGTAAACTAACAAAAAAGGAGTATAAGAAGGACTCATCTAAATGGTGGCCGCAAGAGGGGCCCTTAATACACCTACAATTGATGCATTGTTTGTTCTGCTTTTTAAAATGTCTGATTGTGGGGGGATTGAATGTTTAGCAGCCTGGGAAGAAGTATCCAGGAAGGATATAAAACCCCCCTATAAAATGTGCTCAGAGAAAGCTGCTTTACATGTAGAAGATGAGGATGAAATGCCCAATGCATGGGCTTCCCCTTATGACTCAATAAGAAGGGAATTATCAGGAGCATCTGCGCCTATGGTACAGCAAGTGGAAACTACAGGAGGGGAGTCAGCTAGTGATGATATAGGAGAGGCATCTGGTTATCAGCAGGCCACTCCAAGTATTATGACAGAAACACCACAACGTAGACTCATAGGTAAACTTGTTAATAAACAGTATTCCCCACATTACCGTAGAGAGGAACCATTCTATGATGTAGATGGTACAATGACATTTGAAAAAGATGGGGAACTGTGGCAGTACACTCCAGCAAGAGCAGATGCCTTAGCAAGATTTAATAAATTAAGTAAATCTGATACTAGTACTCTTCCAGCAGGGGGTTCTAGGGATCATGCCTCACCTGTGTTAACTAGGCAACAGGTAAAATGGTTGGGATTACTACCCCAGCATACCCCAGAAGATAGACAAAGGACAAAAGAGTATTTTAAATCCAAATTAGAACCATTTGGACAAATGCCCTTGAGAGAGGTAGCTTTACCGGGGGAAGAAGATGGCCAGGGTAATTATACCGCAAGAATAGGAAAAGTTTATGTCCCCTGGAAACCCAATGAAATTGGCAATTATTGCTGATCTGCCCAACTTAGAGAAATGTCCAAAGAAATGGTATAAAAAGTTGATGTGGATAGAGAAAACGCAACAGGCTACATATATGGATATGTGGATCTTGATTAAATGTGCTGTGCCAGAGAAGTATGTGGATGTATGGAATGTATTTGCAAGGAAAAAAGGAGCATATGATCAAAGGATTATAAAAGTAGAAGACCCACCACTAGATCCAGTTGTGTATGAAGAAACAATTGACAGATTGAATGAGATTTTAAAAGATTGGGTAACAACCACTTTGGATAAAGGGCAAGATATGCGAGCATTGATGGATGTTGTGCAGAAGAAAGGTGAGGATGTGTTAGATTACTGGAATAGATTCAAAGATGCTATTCAGAAGCATACTGATTGGATTCCAGATGATGAAAGTGATATGAAACGACCAGAGTTAGTGAATGTATTGGTGTGTGGAATGTTGCCTGAGATTAGGGAAGAAATAGAGCTTCGTACAGTGGGATGGAGAAAGAAACCCGCCCCTGAGTTAGTTGAGATTGCTCAAATAGCTTACGAAGTGTTACAGAAAAGGAAAGACAAGGTAGAAAAGAAGGAGAAAACAAAAATGATGAATATACAACTACCAGAGGTTAAGGAAAAAGTTCCAGAGCCCAAGGGGGTACCAGTATCTACAGTACAGGTAACACCTCAGGGTGTACCGGTAGCGCCCCCCCCTTACCCACCTTCGGGAGTGGTATATATCTCTAATTATGGGGCACCACGGCAAAAGCGTGGTAACTTGAGACAAAATGAGGGACAACGCATAAACCCTAGAATTCAGTCCCGATACCAACAAATCATCCCAAATAGTGTAAGATCCCCGACCCTGCAGCCTCGTATCTCCCCCACTTGCTACAAGTGTGGATTGAGTGGCATATAGCCAGAGACTGTATGGGGCGCTAGGATAAGGTGGGATGTGGTGACAATATAGATGACCCATTTTATCAAGCTTTAGCTGTAATTGAAGTTGATTCTGTTAATGAGCCAATGGTTGAAATAAATGTAAACGGTATTGATTTGTGTGGTCTCATAGACACAGGGGCTTCACGGTCCCTTTTGAATGTCTTTGACCCCAACTTACCACTCTCCAATGAAAGGGTTTCTTTGGTTGGAGTAAGTAATAATATAATCTCGGCAAGGGTTACACAGTCGGTACCGGTGACATTGGGAGAGCATTCAACAGAACACTCATTTGTATTGTCTCCACATTCCCCCTGTAATTTATTAGGACGAGATTTACTTTCTAAAATGGGGGTAACCATTGCTTTATCCCCGGGTAAAACTGTCATTGACATAGGTTAAAAGAGGAAGCAACTGATCTGTTGTTCATGCCTTTATTAGTAGCCGATATGGAGGGAGGAATTCCAGAAGAGGCCAAACAAAAAATTGACCCCTCCATATGGGTAACAGGAGCAAACACTCCTGGCCTTATGAAAGTTGCCCCTGTGCGGTTAAATAGAGACCCTACACTACCAGAACCTAGACTACCTCAATACCCCTTATCCCTTGAATCAGTTGAAGGTATTAAACCAGTAATAGAGGAGTTACTACAGGAGGGTGTTCTTATTCCTTGTAGGAGTTCTGCTAACACTCCTATCTATCCAGTTCCCAAACCTATGAAAGCAGGAGAGGACAGCCGTCGGTGGAGATTGGTGCATGATTTGCGTGCAGTCAACAAGGTAATTATACCATCAGTACCTGTGGTACCCAACCCCTCTACTATACTGGCAGCAATACCTCCTTCAGCAACTCACTTTACTGTAATTGACCTTGCCTCAGCCTTCTTTAGCGTTCCTGTTCATCCAGATGATCAATGGTTGCTAGCCTTTACGTTTGAGAAAAGACAACTTACCTGGACCAGATTGCCAATGGGGTATCATGATTCCCCCAGTTGCTTTTCTCAGGCGCTCAAGGATAAATTAGATGAGTGGCAGCCACCCATGGGATCAATATTAGTGCAATATGTGGATGATCTCTTGCTAGCATCCTCTGATGAACAGGCTTGTACTGAGGATTCTATCTCTTTAATGAATTTCCTGGCCAGTATAGGACAAAAAGAGGATGCTGCAAAAGTGCAGTGGGTTAAATTAAAAGTACAATACCTGGGCCACTGTGTCTCCCAAGGTATCAAACACTTGACAAATAAAAGGAAAAAGGTAATTGCAAAGCAACGAATGCCCACAACTTTAAAACAGTTGAGAGCATTCCTTGGATTTGTAGGATTTGTAGGCAGTTTTTACCTCAATATTCTACAATTATAGGTCCCCTACAAGATTTGTTGAAAGGCCATACAAGAAGCAATTACAAATTTACCTTGGATGAGTTAACTCCAGTGGTTCAAGAAGCATTTAAGTCGATTAAAATATCTTTGTTAACTGTACCCAGTTTAGGTTTGCCTGACTATAGCAAAGATTTTTTTCTTTTTTGGACAGAAGTGAATGGCCATGCAAATGGAGTTTTGACACAGCATTTCTGTGGCCAACATCGCCCAGTAGGATACTACAGCTACCCCCTGGATAGTGTAGCTAGGGGACTTCCTGGATGTTTAAAATCAGTAGCAGCGGCTGCTCTGCTGGTAGAAAAAACTGCTGACATGGTACTGGGCAATACTTTGTATTTAATGTGTCCGCATGACTTGGAAGCTATGCTGAACAGTGCTTACACTAAACATTTTTATGGTCAACGAATAACACATTATCATTTGGTTTTGCTATCAGCTTCCAACCTCAAAATCCAACGCTGCCAGACCTTGAATCCGGCCACCCTCTTGCCGGAAGATGACAACGAGGAGATTGAGGATTCTGTCTACCTAACTCATGATTGTGCTAACTTTATTGACAATGTGACCAAGCCCCGACCTGACTTGCAGGATGAACCCATCTTAGGTCTGCCATCTTGTGCTGATCTGTTTGTAGATGGATCTTCCATTAGGACTGATGGCCTCACACTTGCTGCTTGTGCAGTGGTTAATGGTGACAATAAATTACTACATGCTGAGGTTCTGCAAAATTCAAGATCAGCACAGGCAGCTGAACTAACTGCTCTTTTGTGTTGCTTTGGAGCTTGCAGAAGGGGCTATTGTAAATATCTATAGCGACTCTGTAGGCATAGTGCATAGTTTTGCACAACTCTGGCAAGAAAGGGGTTATTTGACAGCATCAGGAACTCCTATACAGCATAAAGAGATAATTGTTAGATTATTGGCAGCGGTCCGGCTGCCTCTTAAAGTTGCAGTGATTAAATGTAAAGCACATACCAGAGCAGATGATAGTATATCACTTGGGAATGCTTTGGCTGATAGGTATGCTAAAGATGCTATACATTCTTATGAGCCAACTACAGCGCTTCCAACATTCCTGCTCACAGATCTTCAAGTGGATCTGGACATCCTATCAGTCCTGCAGGCAAGCTCGCCTCACACATCCTCTTGGACCACAAAGGGAGCTGTTTGTGGGGCAGATGGTATATGGAGATTAAAAAACAGACTGGTTGCTCCTCCGACGTTGTTTCCCGCTTTGTTTGCTTTGAGCCATGGGCCTTGCCATGTCTCAACAGGAGGGATGTGTCGGTGGTAGCCAGAGATTGGTGGGCTCCAGGTTTTTCTGCATATGCTGCTAAACAGGTTACTGAATGTTCTATATGTCAAATGCGTAACATTGGAAAGTCAGTGCCCACTCCCATGAAACATATTCCACATACTGGGGAGCCATTTCAAATTGTGCAAATTGACTTCTCAGATATGCCCCCTTGTGGTCGATTTAAGTATCTTTTGGTTTGCATTGATCAATTTTCGAACTGGCCAGAGGCTTGGCCCACTTCCAAAAATGATGCCAGAACTGTGGTAAAATGTCTGACGAGGGAATTGATCCCAAGGTTTGGTATAGGGTCAATAATTTCCTCAGATAGAGGGACACATTTTGATAACAAACTTATGGTAGAAGTAGTGAATATTTTGGGTATGAAACAGCAATTGCATACTCCTTACAGACCTCAGGCTAGTGGGATGGTGGAACACAGCAATCAAACCCTGAAGAGGTATTTAGCCAAAATAACTGCTAATGGACAAAGCACATGGGTAGAAGCGTTACCTATAGCCTTGGCGACCATTCGGACTACCCCTAAAGAGAAACATGGATTGTCACCTTTTGACATATTGTTTGGGCGACCACCTAAAAGACTACATTCATCTCTTGTGCAGCCAGAGACAGTGACTTTAATAAATGGTCAAGATTCCATGATGGAATATGTTCACAAATTGGCAAATGTGTTTTCTGATACTTTTTCCAGAGCCAAAGCAGGACAACCTGTGGACACGAGTGAAGGAACTCATGGACTAAAGTCAGGAGATTGGGTGTATATCAAGAATCACACACCCCGGACTACTAAGTGGAAAGGACCATTTCAGGTCATTCTTGTGTCTCCTACTGCAGTGAAGCTGAAAGACTATGTATTGGGTGCATGGTTCACACTGTAAGAAGTCTGTGGTTCCGAAAGAGAATATAAGCCGGTCTGCTACTGGCAAGAATTGTTCTGTACCTTTACCTTCCAGGTCTCCTCCACTGACTAATCGCGAGCAAGAAAACTGCAGAATGAATCTCCTAGGGCCTAAGATGAATGTGAAGCTCTGGAGTGTTATCCTCTGCGGTGGAGCGGTGGTATGGATTACAGTCATGGCATATGAATGGACATACAAGAAAGAAAAGGGTAAGATACAAGACACTTTTCTTTTTAATGCTACTGTAATGGAAGAGATGTCACAATTTGAACCGGTTTCAGATACTGATCTAAGGGCACGGAGGGAAGCCGCACATGAATATCATGCCAAACTAGCAGAGCCTTTCCATAACTCTTTTGTATCTATGCACCTGCAAGCTGCCAAGAAACTGAATATCACTAATTGCTGGATATGCACGGATGCACCTATTTCTCATAAGACTATGCCTTTGTTAGGAATACCTAGCTCTTTAGCTGAAATAGAGGACAGTGCACACTTTGGTGAAGTCAGTAGAACAATGATTTACAGAGCTAATTCATTTCTACTGTTCACAAATGCTCCATTGAGAAAACCAGCAGTCTGCATTAACTTTACTAGAACCTATACACCGGAGTTTCTTTCCCAGGGTTACCAGAGTACTACCCGACCGATTGGGAACTCTAACTGCATGGATAATGCCGATATCAGGTACTGGTTTGATGGTAAGGATACTGTGTGGAGTACTGACAGATATCAGGAATTAAATGACTACACACATCGTCAACATTCCCGGCAGAACAATATGAAGCTATTGATGTGCCTGCAAGGATATAATTTCAATAAAGCTTGTGCTGCCCCACCAGGTTATTACTTCATATGTGGAAAGAAACCATATACTTGGATTCCTTTGAATTCTAATGGGGTTTGTTACTTTGGTAGAGTCATACCTGCTACTAGGTATATGGAGGATAATGACTTTCAAGAAACACAGCTCCACAACACACCTATACACTTTCTTAAAGACTTTGTGCACCTTGTTAAAAGGGACCTCACTGATCAGTCAGCTCCAGGAGAAGATGAAACCCCAGGAGGACAAGAAGAAGAAGAAGACTCTGAAATTAATGTGAAAAATGACAATTATCCTGATAGGCCTACATTTTATCCTAAGTCAGATGATAACTTCACAAATATTGACTCACATGACAGAGAGATTAAACCATTGTTTTCTATTCCTTGGGTAAATAGATGTTGTATTAAAAAGGCTTTCAGTTTCATCATTGATTTGGCAGACCTGATGGATAACATTACTGCCTTGTATGACAGAAACTTTATAGCCCTTGCTACGGAATTAAAGATGATCAAAAAAGAGGTTTTGCAGCACCGGCTGGTGCTGGATTATCTCACGGCCAGTCAAGGAGGAATATGCACCATAGTGGGAACTACTTGTTGTAACTACATTGGAAATGATATTAAGCCTGAAGATGCCATCATTTCGCATGTAGAAAAGGTACAACAAATGAAGGTTAAATTTCGCAAAGAACATACCGAAACTGCTTGGGTTGAGGGTAGCTGGGAAAGCTGGCTTTCCTGGCTCAATCCTCTCAACTGGTTTAATGGTATTTTACATGGTATTCTATATATTGTAGGAATTATAGTCCTCATAATCCTAATAGTAAAATGCGCACCTATGTTATGCAAATGTTGTTTGAAGATAATCACACGTGCTGGTACTAATATTGGTTCTTCTGAGCCCTTAAGGTCTTGAGTCAGAACTGCTCATGAGATGGTGGTCCGTATACCTGGAGAATAACCTAAAGACACAGAAGAAGCTTAAAAGGGATACCGAAAGAATTCTAAACACAGGAGGGGCTGTGAAGATATGAAATATATGAGCCATAGCTTGCTATGTATCCAGAGTTCCTCTTCAATATGAATTTGTACTTATTATTTTTCATTAAAATGTTTCTGAATTCTTTTGGTATTGCAACACATGTGGCTGACCAGTTGACATTAAATGTTCTGCCAATGACCTGACACAATTCTCGGAAAAGATGTGATATGGAAAGATGTTGACATAGAAAATCCCTGTCTAAAAGTCAAATTAACGTTTTCCAAATAATTATTCTTCCCTTTTGTCAAAATAACTTATCACTTAAAAATAGTCAGGTCAAGTTGACCCAAAAAGCTGGCCAAAAGCTGTGTTGAAATACTTGGTGAAATGCGTACTTGTGATGTGTAACTTTGGGCTTTTGCCCGACAGACTGTAATGTTAGGAGTTTCTATAAAAGTCTGTATCACTCTGTAACCTGCATCACTATCGATCCAGAGAAGTGATCCGCTATATGTACAGTGCATATTCTGAAGTAAACATACATGAGACAAATGCAGCTCTTCTGGCGTTGATGTCTTTTATTTCAAGGCTCTTCTTGACAATGTGATCTCTTTTAAAAAATAAATAAACAAACAAAATTTTTTTTTTTCAAAACAAATATAAATAAATACAATTAAAATAAACTTCTTCATCCAAATCTTCAGTGTTAAGGCAGCTAGACAGGCAGGCAAAATTCCCCAGTCCTAAAAGGTACAGGATAATAAAAATACTCTGACAGACAAGTAACACAGCAGAAAGTAATGAGAGACCTGGAAGGAGGCTTACCAGAGCAGAGCAGAGTAGCAGATTGACCAGCTGGAGACTGAGATCAGCCTAGAGGACAGAGGCTGCTGCAAATCAGCAGTGAGCATTCAAGGTGCTTGCTAGGCAACCCAAAGAGGAAGCTAACTCTGACCTCACCTGCTCAACTCCGAGCTTCCTGAAAGGAGTACATGTGGAGGCGGTGAACTACAAGTCCCAGCAAGCCAAACCACTGCCTGAAAACACAAAAACATGGAAGGAGAGAGTGCCAGCACCTGCCTAACGAAGGTATATACAGTCATTTATACTGCCAGTGACCTTTTCCAGTAATACACTGTCATTTATACTGTACCATACAATCCCAGCACCACGGGAACCCACCTCCTCAGGAGATTTATAGCTTATATGGGGGGGTCTTCTGCACCAGGAGAGGCTGAACCCGACTGGATGGATGGATGGATAGATGGATGGAGAAGAAAGAAAAAATAAATAAAAATAAACTTTAAAAGGCGTCCGGAGCGAGGACGAAAAAAGAACACTGATGTGGGCAGAAAGCCGCCCTTTTATGGGCTAGAAAAAAGGTGGTCCTGGAGGGGTCAGAGGGGGCGGAGCTGACCCATAGTAGGCTGACATGGGGAGGTTCAGGAAAAAGAATTTGTAGCATATGCTGTATAGCCATGGGATTTAATGGGCAGTGGATTGTGGTAAGGTATTTTGGCATGTGGGATGTAGCACATTGGTGGAGAAAACACATGGCGGAAAGTGAAATGTGCACTATATGAACATAGGCACATGTGAGCACAATCACATAGGCTTTATTAACCCCTTGGTGCCGAGTATACGCAAACATGCAGTCCCACTGGACTTGGCTTTTTTCCCGCACGGTTTGCTTCCTGCACAGAGACCGGGGTCTCACCATGAACCCCAGGCTCCATACAATTCCAGCTCACCTGATAGTGGTGATAGCCTCTGATTGGATAACATAGTGATATGTCACTGTGAAGCCCGGCCCTGTGTTTTCTCTTTCTTAATAGAGGAGAGAGATACAGTCAGGTCCTGGGCTCGAACCTAGGACCTCTTCTGTTTCTGGCATTGATTCTTCTCGCTGAGCTATGTGGGATGCTGGGCAGCTCCCTGCCTGATCTATTGGACAATCTTGCCTGATCCATTAAACAACCCTGCCCTGTGTCTTGATTGCTGTTGAACCTTGAACTCTTTGCTCCTCCCATTAGCTTCCTATATAAGTCTTGCCTCTGCACTTCCTGTCACCAGATTATTGTGGTCTGATCCTGCATACTACTTGAGCTATTGTAATTGCTGTTTAGAATCGACTTTGGATTGTGACCCCAACTACGAAACTCTCCTCCTGCATCGACCTTGGCTTGTAACCTCGACTACAAAACTCTCTCCATTTACTCATCAGGGACATTTAGAGGGAACAGCGAACAACAGATCTCAAGAGAAAGCCTTGGGTAATAAATCTGGCATACCCTCAAGTTCACTGAATATCCTAGAAACAGAGCACGTAATTATGCTTTCAGATATACTGAAGGCCATTACTACATGCAATAGTTCTGTGAATATCCTCTCCCATAATCTGGAAGGAATAAGGGAAGATCAACATCAATTAGACAGGACATGCAAATTTTTAAAGAGAGAATGACAGCCGCTAAGGAGAGAATAAGCACAGTTGAAGACTCTTTAAATACAGTGATGAATTCTAATAAAAAGTTTATGCAACAATTATCTACACACAAATATATTGAAAATGTTGGATGGTTTCTAGGGACAGATAAACAATTCACATCCCTTGGTAAAGTATAAAAAGAAAGTGTGAGGGAGAAAATCTCTCTCAGAAGATAATGGGATTTTAGTGAAAATTGTTTTGCTGTCAGGCTGAGGCAAGCACGACCACAGTTAGTGTTAAAATATTCAAAAATGTATTACAAATAGGTATCATAAAATTGACAATATAATAATTTCATAGGTCAAATAGAAATATGACTAAAAAGATACGTAATGCACACGATATAACACAATGCTTGAATATGCAGAGGGGCCGACGCTTTTCACAAACTGCTTCTTCAGAGCGGCTCAACATGCATCTATTATATTATATAAATTGCAACAAGTACCATTAGAATTTAATACAAAGTAGCAATATAAACAGTCTTTAATTACATAATATAGTTCAATTACAAAAATGTACATATGTGCTTACCAGATTCGTGGCATAGTCATAGCTAACTTAAAAGCAATTGCAAATACAAAGGGTAGTACAGAGAGATACTTCCAATGGATAATTGACGGTGAAGTCAGATACACCGAAATAGTCTGTTGGACATCGGAACGTGTGAAGGAAAAAACTTGGTGGATCAAAAAATGGTCTGCAGAAGAAGGATATTATGTACTAGTTAAATAAAAAGTGAATACAACCAAATGTAGCACCTAAATGGTATAAATAAGGTATGATCCATTATAAAGCCATTACCAATAGTTATATATATAAGGCAAAGCAACTGTGTTATGGAGGAAAAAGTGGGATGGCCACATAATAGGTAGAGATCAAGCATAAAAATGAGCAACATTGCAATCACAATCAGGACGGTAGCAATGCCCAATGGAAAATAGAAATATAGGTCGGTAGAGCAGAGTTCAGCAAATGCTGATTTACATGAATATCAAAATAAATATCACCATATGTGAACGAGCCAAGATCCCCAATGTATGCAATATGCCTGTCAACTGACAAGCTGATGTCTAACTTGGATATAACTAATCACCACCAGAAGTGGATGGTCCGGAAATGGCTCACTAACATCACTTCCGGTGCGGGTGCCCCTCATTACATGCTTATGTGTGAATAACATAAACCGCGTCATAAGACGTGGATATAAGATACAAGTAAGAGCGCTGCCATTACTGATGATTAAATATAAAGCTAAGCGACTGTAATATGGACATATGGAGGGAATGGCCACATAATAGGTAGAAGTAGAAGTGAGCAACAATCAAGCAATCACAATCAAGACAGCAGTGATGTCCATATAATAAATAATGATATAGATTTAAATAGGTAGAGCAATATTTAATAGATGCTAAATTATATAGAAAAAGTGTGAAGTACACACGACTCTCGATTGGAAGATATGGAGAGCTGTCTTCGCCGGAATAACATTAGAATAATACGCCTTCCTGAACGGGTGGAAGGAAACGCTCTAACTGAATTTATAGAGAAATTGATTATATCTACGATGGGCCCAGAACATTTTTCTCCTTTTTTTCAGTGGAAAGAGCCCACAGAGTCCCTACCAGATTATCATCTGCGGGGGGGTACCTAGGACTTTGATTCTGAGAATGATGAATTATAAAGATAGGGACACTCTCCTGCAGAGAGCTAGACAACTTGCAGATATAGGGGTGTCTAGATCAAAAATAAGCTTTTTTCTTGATTTCTCAGCAGCAGTGCAACGTCAAAGGGCAGGATTTATTGAACTGAAGCAGTGACTGAGACAGATGGATTTATCTTATTCTATACTTTTTCCAGCTAAACCTAAAGTTACAGCTCAGGGTGTTGCACATTTCTTTACATCTCCGGAATTAGCGACTCAATGGCTGGACAACTATAAACGGTCAAATTAACTCCCCAAAAGGGAAGGGAAGTTTCCCTTTTTTTTTGTTTCCTTTTTTTTTGGGGAGGATGATTGGACATTTTTGGAGGGGAAGAAGGGCGGAGAGAGGCATGGGGTGAAGTGAAAAATTTTGTAATTGCTGCACATGCCTTGAGTACTTTGGTTGGTTCATTTGTGGTTTACTTGACATGACTCCCTCAAATGAAGTGTTATTTTCAAGGAATGTAAGGGGTCTTGGTAGCCCCTCTAAGCAGCAAGCAGTGTTTACATCATTAGGGAGGTACTCACCATCTATAATATATCTCCTGGAAACCCACTTAAACCCTAAGACCATACACTATTTAAAACTAAATCAGTTTAATAGTCAGTATCATTCTACATACACATCTTATTCAAGAGGAGTGTCTATACTTATATTAAATGGATTGGATTTTACATGTAGACAAATTAAGAAGGATAGTAAAGGCCGATTCATTTTTTTGTACTGTACACTATTAGGTCGCTCATATGTGATAGGAAATATATATATTCCTCCGCCATATTCAACGGAAGTATTTAAAAAATATATTCAGTTTATATCTGATAAAATAGATAGTGTATGCCTGTTGGTTGGTGATTTTAATAACTATATGAACTCTGCATTAGATAAATATAATATAACTTATAAGCAAACTTTATTGGGGCCTACGGCTTTTAGTAGATACATAACGGAACTGGGATTGATAGCTCTCTGGAGACAGCGTAATCCAACAAATAGGCAATATTCTTGCTTTTCAAGTAGTTATAAAACCCTCTCTAGGATAGATTTAGCGTTGGGAACATATTCTATGTTACCATACCTTCGTGATATTAAATATGAGGTTAGGGGTTTTTCAGATCACTCTCCCTTAACACTAAATTTCTCATTTGGCACTAAGCTGGGAAATACCCTATGGAAGGTGAACCCATATTGGTTGTCATTATTTACTTATCAGAATATAAATAGAACTTCGGCATCACCCTTAATAAATTGGGATGCAATGAAAGTGTATCTTCGAGGTATCCTTATTGCACAAATCTCAAAAATTAGGAAACAATCTAGGCAATGGGAAAAAACTCTAGTTGATGATATGATGAGGGCCGAACTTCTATCTACAACTAACTCAAATGAAGATACAAAAAAAGAATGGCTTCAGAGTCAAATACATTATGCAGCAGTGGCTAAGAAGGCAGAAAAAAAAAGTTTTTTTCTACAACAACCATACTTTGAGGAGGGAGAGGGGACAGGACACCTATTGGCAACTATTGTAAAAGCTCAGCGGGCAGCATCATATATAACTGAAATACAATCATTCTTATATAAGAGGGTTGATACTACTCCAGAGATACTGGGTGTATTTAGGGAATATTATCAGGCATTATATAAAAGTAGGGTATCCTATTCGGAAGAGTCCTTAAATGGATTCTTTGATACTACTGAATTACCAAATATCTCAAAGAATGAAAGGGAGGCTTTGGAGGGTCCATTAACTTTGGATGAACTAAGAAAAGCAGCAGGTAATTTACCTAATAGTAAAGCGCCAGGACCAGATGGCCTTCCAGGGGAGATATATAAAAAATATGGGGATGCGCTATTGCCTGAACTGCTTGATGTTTTTAACTATGCCATGGCGGTGGGTTCACTTCCTCCATCAATGAATAAAGCATTAATTATTGATCTATTGAAACCCGATAAGGACCCAAGTAACCCTGATTTATATCGTCCAACATCTTTGCTAACATCAGATATTAAGTTGCTGGCAAAGGTATTGGCGACTAGATTATCAAGATATATATCCAAATTAGTCCAGCCTGATCCATCAGGTTTTATCCCCAATAGATCTACAGATAATAATATTAGATGGTTATTCTTGAATTTACAACTCCCAACAGATAATATGGGAAATAGAGCTATAATGTCACCTGATGCGGCTAAAGCATTTGATAGTAGAGAGTGGGTCTTTTTGTGGAATTGTTTAAAACAATACGTGTTTGGTCCTAGATTTATTAAATGGATATGGCTCTTGTATGACTCCCCAAGAGCAAGGACACAGGTGAATGGATGTATATCGACTCCTTTCTCGTTGACCAGAGGGACGAGGCAGGGATGTCCCTTATCCCCGCTGCTCTTTGCTCTGGCCATTGAACCATTGGCTAAGGCTATTTGTTCATCTGTGGATAATGTGGGATTCCGCAGATCTACAGGTGAAGATAAGATAGCACTCTATGCGGATGACGCTCTTGTGTTTTTGGGAGATACGGGTCCATCAATATCTGCAGTTATGTCCTTAATAAACTTATATGGATCCTTCTCAGGATGTATTATTAATTGGGACAAATCTGTAATAATGCTTGTGGACTCTGAGTGTACGGGACATCTGCGTCAGACTCAGCGGATGGCCCTGGTCAAGTCATTTAAATATTTGGGAGTGGTAATTACACCGAATGTTATAGATTATACAGATAGGAATATACTCCCCTCTTTGTTAAATTTAGACAACAGAGTAAAATATGGAGTAAACTCCCAATATCTATGGTGGGGAGGGCAAATTTGGTGAATATGGTAAGGATGCCACAGATGTTATACGTATTGCATAATTGCCCCATATGGCTGACGTTACGATTATTTAAGACCAATGACACGGTCTTTAGAGACTTTGTGTGGAGGGGAGGAAAACCCAGGATTAGATTTGAAATATTATAACAGCCCATTAATAAAGGGGGAATTGTGATACCTAATGTAAGATTATACTTTATTGCTTCACAACTACAACACTGGCATGGCTGGGACGCAGTGGACACGGAGGACCCTATAAAGAAAGATAATTGAATCCCAATTTAAAAATTACCCTTTAGTTCAATTAATAGTAGCACACAATTTCTATGATTAAAAAAAAGTATGAAAAGAGGATTAATAGGAGATCTTTATACTAATTTGCAAATAATGGAGAATACTGAAGAACACAAAAATAGCTTTGTTCGGTGGCAAAAGAAGATATAGAGGGTTTAGATGAGGAGGGTTCAACACGTGCCCTTGAAACACTTCCTAGGACATCTCTCTTGCCATTTCAAAGGCTATCTCAGCTTTTTATTATACATAGGCCTCATTATACTCCACAAAAACTTTATGCCTGAGGAAAAATATATAACACCACTATGTCCGCAATGCTCTCTATTCAATGGTTCCCTTATCTATATGATCTGACGATGTCCAAAGCTTCCTCGTTATTGGGAAAAAGTATTTATAACCTTAAATTTAGTATGCTCAACTGAGATAATAAGGACGCCCAAACTGGCACTACTGGGTATTATACCTGATGGTGCATTACCAGTAGAAATGCATATTATGTGGATAAGATCTCTATATTTAGCACATAAAGTTATTCTACAAAAATGGACATCTACTGACCCCCCACCCATAAACAATGGGTTGAGAAACTCAATTATATGCTTAAAGGAGAAAGATTAACATACAAACATAGAGGCACACCCCAGAGATTTAATAAAATATGGTTACATTGGTTAGAACCTATAAATAGATGAAAAATCTGAAACCGTTAGTAACAAATAAACATCAAAGCGGCGCTTCCATCAGTAAACGAACAAACTGACTGGCTAGTATATGGTCACTACCAATTACACAAAAATGGTTACAACAGGTAGATATGTGGATAATGGTGAGTAGAAACAGTCTCTAGTGTACACAGATGGAGTTTAAAGCTGATAATTGATGAGTGCACCTTTCACCAAAATTCTTTCTTCCACCACGTGCTCAACACACCCCCTCAGGGGGTTTAAACTCACCAGAACCCGAAGGTTATCAGGGCTCAATCAGCATCCTGCAATATGTTTGATCCTGATATCTTTATAGGGACTTCCGAAATCCAAGGACTTAGGAAGAGAGATTCCACATAGTCTAATTCCGTTTCACCATTTATTATGTAACTCAATAAAATCCAATATTCAATGACACTAAGTATGTTCAAAAGTGGTCATATAGCTCAAGGTCGGTATTGTGTAAGCTTAAGACAATTCACTTTTCCCAAAAGCTAAAGGAACCGAGTGTGCCTGACGTGTTTCATCATTACGACTGTGTCACTTTGACAGAGAGCTGAACCGGAAGGAGGAAGTGCCGGTTCAGCTCTCTGGGTCCTGGAACGCACAGCGTCGATGATGTAATTTCCGGTCGCTGTAAGGTCACGCCCTGATGTGTTTCGTCATTACGACTTTGTCAAAGTGACAAAGTCGTAATGATGAAACACGTCAGGCACACTCGGTTCCTTTAGCTTTTGGGAAAAGTGAATTGTCTTAAGCTTACATAATACCAACCTGGAGCTATATGACCACTTTTGAACATACATAGTGTCATTGAATATTGGATTTTATTTAGTTACTCAATAAATGGTGAAACAGAATTAGACTATGTGGAGTCTCTCTTCCTATGTCCTTGGATTTTGGAGGCCCCTATAAAGATATCCGGATCGAACATATTGCGGATCTGTGTACACTAGAGACTGTTTCTACACACCATTATCCACATATCTACCTGTTGCAACCATTTTTGCGTATTTGGTAGTGACCATATACTAGCCAGTCAGTTTGTTTGTTTACTGATGGGAGCGCCGCTTTGATGTTTATTTGTTACTGTATAATGGTTTCAGATTTTGCATCTATTGTTTATATGTATAACTTGTTTAAAGTGACTGCTGATTGAGAGATATTTTATCTAGTTTTTATTTACACTATTACCTGTACTGAAGTCATCTGCTACTCCATAGCGCTGAGATAGGAAGAGTGGGGTAGGGCGAGGTTTTTTCTTCCTCTTTTTAACATTGGATAGAACCTACTAATGAATTATATGATGGTTTGTCTAGTAGAGAGGAGTGAAGGTAGAGGAGATAGATCGGAGTAAGGAGTAGTGGTAGAAGAGCGAGGCATAGAGGGTGTAAAAGAAAGATAACTTGTTGCTGCTTGTGGTAAATGGCTACAACTTGATGATTGACACTGGGGGAATTCAAGCTGTTGTGCAGAGTGTACTTATAATTTTAGTATGTTCTATTCATTATATGCTAAGTCACTCCGAGAGGTACAAAGTAAGTTTGGTTTATGTCTTTGATTGTTTTCTATTTGACTTTTTACTTTATGATATGATATGAACTAATTTGTTATATTTGTTTATATGTTTTTGCAACAAAAAATAAAAAAAGTATTTGATTAAAAAAAAACAACCTCTCTCCTGCATCGACCTTGGCTTGTGACCCCAACCAGTGGCGGCTGGTGCTCAAAATTTTTTGGGGGGCAAACTGAAAAATTCTGAGGAAAAACCATCAATTGCAGCATCACTATGCCCATCAAACGCAGCCACTCTGCCATCAAACGCAGCCACTGTGCCATCAAATGCAGCCACTGTGCCCAAACGCCGCCACTGTTCCAATCAATTGCAGCCACTGTTCCCATCAAACACAACCACTGTGCCCATCAAACTCTGCCAATGTGCCATCAAATGCAGCCACTGTGCTCTTCAATTGCAGCTACTGTGCCCATCAAATGCTGCCACTGTGCCATCAAATGCCGCCACTGTCCCCATCGAATGCCACCACTGTGCCATCAAATGCTGCCACTGTGCCATCAAATGCCGCCACTGTGACCCCCCCGCCCACTCGCCGTCTGCCCGGCACTTACCCTGTCTCGGTGGGGCAGTGGGTGACAGCGGCAAGCAGTGTCCTCCATGCATCTCCTCCCATCCTCTCCTCCTGATAGGCGTCCAATCACAGCGCCTGTCATTTCAGCCAATCAGGTGATGGGTAACAGACCCAATCACCTGATTGGCGGAGAGGCGGTTCAGTGTTAGGAAAGGGAATATGCATTCGCTTTTCTAACACACCTGGGTGGACACCTATTAGAGCCTATGGTCCAGGTGCTTCAAAAACACTCCCCGCCACTGTAATTCAGGCGCCCGGCGCCTGAAAAGGGGGGCCTGGGCATCTGAATAGGGGGTGGCAGCGGCGGCCATGGATAGATTCATGCAATGCATGAATCTATCCATTGGTCATAGAGGGGGTGGCTGGAGAGAGGGGACGGTGCCTGTGCGCCCTTATGAATGCACCACCACTGACCCCAACACTGATCATTGGTCTAGCAATTCAGACTTTCCTATCTCTTGCAGACCTGAGAACTGAGCTTGCCTGACGTTGTCAGCCATTGGTCACCACTCATTACAGGTATTCTCCTAACAGATACATTGTATACATCTCTCGTAACAAATAGATGGTCTCTGCCCTCACCAATAACTGGCCTTCGCAGCAAGAAGCAAATGGAAGGGCAACTCATGAAAGACAAAACCAGAGAAAATTCCCAGCTCAACTCACCAAGCAGTCTGCTTACTAACCAAATTAACCTGTCCAACAGTATGCGATAAAAACAGGGGTTTAGTTAGCACACATTTTCAAACGCAGACTGGTTGGCGAGTTGAGCTGAAAATTTGGTCAGGGGACACACTGGGCACCTTTGCTGCCATTGTGCTGGGTGTCCAATGTGCCCCTGTGCCTTTAAGGGGGATTGGGCTACCTCCAGGCCCACCTGCCCCTTATCTATCCATTAGAATGCATATGCATGTGTGTCACTGTGGAGAATCTCATAAATTTATAAGGGTTAGGACTGCAAGTAATACAGGGAGCCGTGAAGGGGCCTTGCAGCTTATTAAACAGGTTATTTCGGTTGGTAATCAGAGTGGTTGGCAAGTTGAGCTGGGAATTTTCTCTGGTTTTGTCTTTCATGCGTTGCCCTTCCATAGGCTCCTTGCTGCGAAGGGCAGGGGCCATCTGTTTGTTACTGGTGTAAATTTGGTCAGGGGACACACTGGGCACCTTTGCTGCCATTGTGCTATGTGCTGGGTGTCCAATGTGCCTTGGAAGATTGGGCTACCTCCAGGCCCACCTGCCCCTTATCTATCTATTAGAATGCATGTGCTTCCACTGTGGAGACTCTCAAATTTATAAGGGTTAGGACTACAAGTAATACAGGGTGGCGTGAAGGGGCCTTGCAGCTTATGAACATATTTGCAAATGTGTGCTAACTAAACCCCTGTTTTTAACACTTGCTCTTGGACAGGTTAATTCGGCTGATGAGTTGAGCTGGGAATTTTCTATGGTTTTGTCTTTTTTGTATCTCTCTCTCTCTCAGGGTCATCTTTAACCACTTGCCAAGGACGAACAAGGCACACCAAACTAAGTGCAGCATGTGGTGAACAATTTATTTAGAAGTAAAAAGAGCCAAATGGCTACTCACATAATGTTAGTGAAAATCAGGCAAGTGGTGGTAGTAGTAGAGTCCATGGTCACTGTTCGGTCCGGGATAACATCGGTAAAGGGGTCCCAGCGGCATCCTGGTAGACTGTAAAGGATAGAACGGCAGAGCTGCCTGGATGACCAGCCTGATGACTCAGCTGGACGGCATCCATTCTTGGAGATGGCAGAAACCCAGAACCGGAAAAGCATACCAGAGTACCAGTTCATATCTCTCTCCTCGTTTACATATACTCACATTATATATATATATATATATATATATATATATACATACATATTAGTTTAGTTAAATGAGTTTTATTTATATGTATTGCTGTGTTTTTATTTCTATTTTTATTACATCTACTTCCTGGTAATCCGTGGTATATATGTGAAACTTCTACTTTAAAGCTTGTTTAAATTTTCGGACGTTGTCACATGTTGTCGATGTCAGCCAATAAATGATGGACATCTTGAACTACCAATTAGATCTGAGGAAAATGCGGAAGCTTTGAAACACGTCATCTGACACGTCCATATGTCACTTCTGAGTTCACGGACCTCTTCGTGTTTGCGTACCACGCTGGTACGCTTTTCCGGTTCTGGCCATCTCCGAGAACGGACGCAGTCCAGCTGAGTCATCAGGCTGGTCATCCAGGCTGCTCTGCAGTTCTATCCTTTGCAGTCTACCAGGACGCTGCTGGGACCCCTTTACCGATGTTATCCCAGACTGAACAGTGACCATGGACTCTAATACTACCATCACTTTATTTGCCTGATTCTCACTAACATTATGTGAGTAGCCATTTGGCTCTTTTTACTTCCAAATAAATTGTTCACCACATGCTGCACTTATTATCTTCCTTTACTTATTTTCCAGAGTTTACTTCAACTCCCAGGGGAGCTGCCACTGGTGCAAAGAACTGACCCCCCTCATCAATTGCTGGGATTAAATTATTATTTATTATTTTAGTAGTATTATTATTATTCATTTTATTTTTCATCAACTATTATCCTATCTAGAACTGCTGCTATTATCAATATATTGTTTGGTTGGTTCTTGCACCTTTTTTCCTTTTCTGTTTAACCACTTGCCGCCCGCCACATAGCAAAACAAAGGGCAATTTTTCCTCTTGTGGGACTTTAAAAGGCAGGAGTCTTCAAACAATAATTAAATCAAAAGTATAAATTTATTACAAAAGGTTAAAACATGACAATGATAAAAGAGATGGATGCAAATAGGGTCGGATGTTAGCAAACAAAGGTTTGTATATAAAGCACTACACACAACTGTCCAAGCATTGGGCTGGGACAGGGAGACCCAATGCGTTTCAAGGTTGTAAGTAGTTAAACCTCTTCTTCAGGGGCTGATGGTGAGGTGTATGTTTATCTGAAAGTATTTTACAAATCATAGAGAGAGAGTAGACATAACAAATACAGAGCAATTTTATGGTCATATACATTAAACATGCAAAAAACCTAGTTGGCACATTATGAAATATTCTGACCGTGTCACTTATGAGCCAACATCAAAATAGCACCCAACTTCAGAAAAATTGGGATGAATAGTTTGCCGCCAGGGATCAGGTCCGTAGGCCAAAGCTTCACATCAGGGGATGCACAGAACCAACCCCAGGACTGAACACAAAGGGCGTCCTACCACTGAAGAATAGCACCGTAGGATCAAGAGGCCCCTTAATGTTTGGTCATCTAAGGGAGAAAAGGGGAGCGTAGTAACTAACCCCACAGATAAAAGGGAGATGGCAGTAAAGTAAGCCTGATATAGGCTTGCACCTGCTGGAATTTGACATAATAAGGAAATAAAAATGAGATGAATTTGTCCCTCACATACCTACTGATGCATAAAGAGGTATCTTATATCGATGAAAAGACACCTGAAAAGTATTATATTATCAGCAGGTAATATTATGCCACTGGTGGATCAATCCCAAAAGGAAACAGTAGAACCGTCAGGATAACAAGGACAGCTAGAAAGGGAGAGACAAAAGTGCTAAGTATTAATTAGCAACCTCCAATCCCAAACATAGTGAACAGAAATTCACATATAACTTCACATAGCTGTTACCAGACAGTTCTATCAATTCTAGACATCATTCAAAAGTAATGCTGTTAGCGCTTTACCTGGGGAGTAAACAGCCACACGACCAGTCTGATGCCTGAGCCGGCATGAGACTGGGTGTCCCCCTGTATGTCTTAAATCACCCAGCTGATTAAGGACAAGTACCGACAGCTGGCTAATATGATTGGTGCAGTGGGATGGCTGGCCCTCTGAGTCCCTGGCGTGCAGGTCAGCCTCCTAAACCCCACGCAGTGTAGCCTCATCCAGAGAAGAGAGACGTGCTGACGTCACATGCTGGAGGAGGGGGAATAGTAAATACAAGCTGGGTGGTGACTGACGTCCACGTCAGCGGCTCGCGGCACTCTGGGCGTCATGGCAACGGTGATACAAACACCGGCCACGTACGTCTGGCCTGGCCTGGAGTCGATAAATCCATTTCTGTTCTTGTTGTAAAAGAACTTTATTCCAGTCGCCACCACGCAACCCTGGGTGAACCCGATCCAGTATTAGGAAGGAGACCTTGGGAAAAATTCCCGCATGTATTGCGGAGACATGTCTCCTCAATGGCAGGCTTGGGTTACACGATTTCATTGAGGCTATGTGGCGATGTCATCTCTGTGAGGAGAACTGCCCGGGAGGGAAGAGAGAGACGGAGCGGACGGATGCAGAGATTATCGTGATTGCGAATGGGAGGATGAGCGGGAAGCAGACCGGAGTACTGGGAGAAGTGATCCCAGGATTGACCAGACCAGAGGAAGTTGTCCAAGGCCTGTTAACCCCCGGGTTCTGGTGAGTTAGAACCCCTTGTGGGGGTGTGTGGAGCACGAGGTGACATATCGTATGGTGAATGGTGCACTCATCAAACTGGCTACACACACTCCATTCATCCACTCAGACTCTATTTATATTCCACTACACTTGGCTCTGCTCAAGTCTTTTTGTATTTACAGCAGACATTTATTTACCTGTCAGTTGGTATAATCTTTACTGAGAGGAGCGCCACTTTGATGTGCTATTTGTTTCTCCTTTAGAGTTATAATTTCACATCCATTTGTGTATGTGGCGATATGCCCGCAGCCAAAATTATTGATTGGTCTTTCCCACATAGTAGCATGCACATTCGCATACTAGGAGGTACACCACACCAATTGTTCTGCAATTTGCAAAATGCCTGGGTACATACTTCTCCCCATTGAGTAATCTAACGTTTTGCTTGACATTCATGAATTGGCAGTATGGGCATCCACACCTAAAAGTCCCAGGACGTTTGCATGGATTTCGTTTACCACCCCCACCTAGATACTCACGCGATACTAGATTGTCCCTAAGGGATTTGGCACGCTTGAACATGAAGGATGGCTTGTGTGGCACAAACGGGCCAATGGTCGGGTCTACTTTGAGAACGTGCCAATACCGTTCAATAATATTTTTAACAACCTTATGTTGATTGGAAAACTTGGTAACTATGCGGATTGGATTGGTTTTGTTCTTATTAGATTCCGGGTTATAGATAAGTTCATGTCGAGATTTAGAACATGCTCGTCCAAAAGCCTTTTTCAAGCATGTTTTAGAATAACCACGTGCCAGGAGTCTCCCCATCAACAAGTCAGTCTCACATTGGAAGACTTTCTCATCGGTGCAGTTTCTCCTGACACGCAGGTATTGGCTGTAAGAAATCGAACAAATGAGGGGTTGGGGGTGGAAACTGGTGGCATGTAGGATCGAGTTTCCGGGGGTTGGCTTCCGATATACAGAACTAGTCAGAAGGCCATCTGGCTGCTTGTGAATTGTCACGTGCAAAAAGGTAATGTTACTCTCATGGAACGTCATGGTAAAGGTAAGATTGAACCAATTGATATTCAGTTCTTGCAAAAAACTTTGAAGGCTGTCTGGGGTACCATCCCATACCAACAAAATATCGTCGATGTAACGACGCCATATCACCACATTCTCCATATAGGTATGTAAATGCTCAGACTGCTCCAGCATACTTTCCCATTCCCCCAGGTACAGGTTGGCATACGATGGGGCACAGGAAGTCCCCATCGCAACTCCCTGTACCTGGAGGAAAAAAGCACCATTAAAAACAAAGTAGTTGTGATTCAAGATAAAATCCAAAGCATCAATCAAGAAGTTTCTTTTCTCTACACTAAGGCGTCCATCTTGCGACACTATGTGCTGAATACAAGCGAGCCCCTGATCATGGGGTATTGAACTGTATAAGGCCTCAATGTCCAATGCCACAAGTAGAGACTTTGGAGGAACATAGAGGCCATCAATAATCTGCAACAAATGCATCGTATCTTTTACATAACTAGGTATTCTCATCACATAGGGTCGCAAATGGCCGTCTATAAACTGGCTAAGTTTCTCAGCTATGGAACCATTACCCGAAATTATCGGCCGACCAGATGGTTGGTGCATATCCTTATGCAGCTTGGGAAGAGGATAAAAGGTTGGAATGCGGGGTAGCGCGGTCCTAACATAGTCGTATTCCGACTTGGTGAGCAGATTGGCAGCATAGGATTCGTCAATTAATTTATAAAACTCCTTGTTAAATTTTTCAATCTTAGTTGATGCAATCTTGCAATACCATTGTTGATTAGGCAAAATTTTGTTACAGATTGCCACATATTGGTCACTGTCGATGATAACAATGTTCCCTCCTTTGTCCGAGGATTTTATTGTGACAGAGGGGTTCGAAGCCAAAGATTTTAATGCTTCGCGTTCATTGGGGCTAAGATTGCATTGCTTATTAGATGTAATATTAATTTTACGAATTTCATTACATGTCAGTTTGACAAAGGCCAGTATGTTCGAGTTAGTGTTTAATGCAGGGAACTTATCAGATTTCTTTTTAAAAGTTTTAATGGGAGGTTGGGGAAGATCCGATTGATCAAATCGACCGAGCAATTGCTCGAGGTCGATCTGGTCAATGAAGTCTGGGGGTTCATTTTCATCCAACAAAGCTATCAAATTGTCCAGGGCAGCTAACTCCTGTGATTTAAAATTAGGTTGTTTGGGTGTATCTTTGGAGTATAACTGTTTCAAAATTAATTTACGTGCAAATAACTGAATATCTTTGGTAACCTCAAACCTGTTTATGTCCTGATTGGGGCAAAAACTTAGCCCGTGGGCCAGTACTGATATCTCAGCCTCATCTAAAATACACGAGGAGAGATTCACAACATTTAAGTTGTGAGTATCGGTCTGTGAGGGTACAACTTTTGGAGAAACTGAGGCTGTCATAGTTGGAGATTGTCGAGTGGTTTGACTAAAAAATTGTCTCGTATTAAGCTGGTTGATTGAATCCCATTACCTACTTGATCTGCTGAAGAGATGTTATGCCGCGTACACACGAGCGGACTTTACGGCAGACTTTGCTCGGCGGACTTTTCGCCGGACTTTGACGGCTCCTTGCGCCGGACTTAAAAAGGGACGGACTTGGCCACACACGATCACTGCAAAAGTCCGCTGGTTTGGATTGCGGTGACGTACAGCACGTACGACGGGACTATAAAAAGGAAGTTCAAGCCCCACTACGGCACCCTTTGGGCTCCTTCTGCTAATCTCGTGTTTATCTCGTGTTAGTAGAAGTTTGGTTAGAGACGATTCGCGCTTTTCACACTTCAGCTTATTTTGATCGTTTTCTGCGGTTCAGTTTGTGCTTGTGAGGTTTGTATCTGCTTTTCAGTTCGTGTTGGTCAGTTCGTAACCTGCCTTGCAGGCCGTTCTGGTCCGCTCGTTCCTGATTTTCAGGTCGTTCTTCATAGGCCTTGCTGTTCTTCAGTGCATTTGTTATAAGTTTGTTTGACCAGCCGACCGTTTTGAAACCATGACGTACTCATTCTCGAGTTTGTGCTGCGTGGGGACTTGGTGTTGGGGTTAATACTTTGACCCGAGTCCAGTCCATGAACAGGGCGAGGAAGAGTTCATGGATGAAGAATTGGTTGCGCCAGTGTGACCAATTCTCGCACATGCCTTTGCTCCGTGAGCTCCGTGAGAATAATCCTGAGGATTTCAGGAATTATCTCTGGATGACGGACCCCGTTTTTGAGCGTCTGCTGGCTATGGTGACCCCCTATATCAGCAGGCAGGATACCTGCATGAGGCAAGCCATCAGTGCGGAGCAGAGGCTAGTTGCCACGTTACGTTACTTGGCAACTGGGAGAAGTCTTCAGGACTTGAAGTTCTCCACAGGCATCTCCCCCCAGGCTCTGGGGATCATAATCCCATAGACCTGTTCTGCCATCTTTCAGGTCCTGCAGAAGGACTATATGAAGGTAAGTTTTCTTCTTTAACATTACATGATATGTATTAAATGTTTGCTAATGTATTGTCTAAATGTCCTCCTTACCTAATTACCATGCTTTCAATATGCTGTGAATGTCCCCTTTATCTTCATGCATGCCTGTTTTTGGACATTAATCATTTATTGCCCTACATGCATATTTACCTTCAATAACCTCCCCACCATGCAATCCTGGGTCCATTTATATCTCTAGCCTCTAGTCCCTTGAACAATGTATATTGTCTGCTCCATTGTCTTGTTTGACCCTCCCCCACCCCCTCAAATGTTTAAAACTGTCAGGTGTGTTTCTTAACATAATTAGAACCCCTCCCCCACCCCTCAAATGTTTAAAACTGTCAGGTGTGTTTTGGACCCTAATTAGAACCTCTCCCCCCACATTCAAATGGATCAATGGGCCATCAGAGGGGGTGATTAATCTTATAAGTGGGCCTTATGTTTTTTAGATTTTAAATTACAAACACACATATTATTAATGTTTGACTGCTGTTGTTCACTAATGTTTTTGTGTAATCTGATATCCAAGTTATGTTTAAAAGTCCTTATCTTAATGTTTTTTTTTTCACTCCACAGTTTCCTTCCAGTACACTGGAATGGCAGACTGTGGCCTTCGAGTTCGCTGACCGTTGGGACTTTCCCAACTGTGTCGGGCAATTGACGGGAAGCATGTTCGCATTGTGCCACCACCGCATTCGGGGTCTTATTTCTACAACTATAAGGGGTTCCATAGTGTAGTTTTGATGGCGGTGGTCTCGGCACATTTGGACTTTCTGTTTGTGGATGTGGGGAAGAATGGCTGGATGTCTGATGGAGGAGTCTTTGCACAGACTGAGCTGTGCCAGCGTCTCCAGACTGGTGGCCTGGGATTGCCACCTGATGACCAGAATGTTGATGGACTTCCCTCAGTTTTTATCGCTGATGAAGCGTTTGCTCTCGGTGAGCACTTGATGAGGCCGTTCCCCCAAAGGACACTCACCCCTGAGAGGAGGGTATTTAATTACCGGCTGGCCAGAGCAAGAAGAGTTGTGGAGAATGCCTTTGGGATTCTGGCCAGCCGGTTCCGTTTGTTCCTTTCAGCAATAAATCTGGCGGACTATAAAATTAATTACGTCATACTTGCTTGCTGCATCCTACATAACTTTTTACGTAGACATTCTGCGACATATATTTCTTCTGTGGGGCCTGAGGCCAGACTGGTACAAGATGAAACAATGACAGGCCTAGAAATTGTCCGTATTGGCTTGGCCCCCCGAACCGCACGTCAAGTGCGTGAGCGATATGTGAATTATTTTAATGGTCGGGGGGCCATTGCTATTCAACAAGAGCTTTAATTTTTACAAAAAATAAAATAAAAAAAATTGATTAAAAATATCTTGTTTTTATTCTTGTTTGCATTTAGTTTGGTCTGTCTCCTAGTGCACTTGTAGTAGTGGCAAGTGCATTTACCTTTAGTTAATAAGGCCCTTTGTCACTGTAACCACACAAGAAAAAAACATATTATTGAGAAATAATCAGCCACACACATTGTAGTAGTAAAAACATTTTACTGTGTGCACATTGAAAGGTGCATTTTTCAAACTTTTTTTTTTTTTTTTTTAGAATATATTTTTTTTTTGGTAACGTTATTAAAGGCATATTTTAACAAAAATAGACCTTGTTTAAAATCTTAAAATTCACAACAGTGTTTTGAAAAACATACCAAAAAATTAAAGAACTTACAAAGTTCAACATTTTAAGAACGGTGCATGTGATGTCACCATTGTAAATCGTTAATTTTTAAGATGCTCAAAATGGAGCATTACAAAAGGGTCAAGTCAACATGTGCTATCTCCCATCATGGGTGAGCAATGTACGTGTTTTGTGTGTGCAATCCCTTTGTTCCTATCACCACTAAATAATTTTGAGGATGAAGGGGTTGCAAACACAAAACAAGTACATTGATAACCCATGATGGAAGATAGCACATGATGACACACCGTGTGCATCATAAAAAAATTTTTGGATCCAAAAAAAAATTAAAAACACATTTCAAGAAGAAACAAATTTCACAAGGAAATGAAGAACATGATTGATGTTTTTAGGCAAAAAGTTATTATATTCTGCCCAAAACATCAATCATGTTCTTCATTTCCTGTTGCATGGAGTCCAGGCGAAATTGCATGCTGTGAATTTGGTCAAGCATTTTATCAATTTGGCCATTCCACAGCATTATCTGGCCAATCAGTCTTTGGGCACTATCTGTGCTGAATGGCTCTGCCGCTTGGCCTTCCACAACCAGAAGCTCACCTAAAATGAGTGAATAAAAACAAGAGTTTAAATATGCACGCCTAAATACATTACCTTGAGCTGGGGTGTCAGTCACTCACTTGGGGGGGTTGAAAGCTTGCACACTTCCTCCACCTCTCCTTCCTCCAGGTCGTCGGGTGGGCGTGGTCTTGAGCTTGGGCTATCTTCAGCCTCAGGCTGGTGACTTGGGGGGGTCCTGGGATCCTTGGACTGTTGTCTGAGTCTTTTCTCCCCTATGATAATTCAACAGAAGGTATAGTTAAAACACAGTGATATTTTAGATTTTATCAAATAATATGAAACGTTGGTTAGGAGTTGGCTTTTGTTTTTTTTTTGTCCTCAAAAATTTAGAAGACAGGATGAACATTCCCTCTGAACAACAATTATAAACAATGCACATTTTCAGGCAAGTTTCACAGATGCAGACACCTCAATTATCTCCTATGTGTATTACCCCTCAAAAATGTAGTTATGGTCACATAGTACACTAGTGCTCGTGAGTCCAGATGTGGAAAAAGCTGCTGTGTCCTGTCCTTACATTACACTGATTCATTTTTGAAGAAGCATTATATTTTCCAACACATCTACACCACATCAACAAATTTTGGGAATACAAAAAATTATCAAGACATAAATGTATGTCCAACCCTGTACCATCGTATTTGGTGAAAAAATAACGTCATTTTCTAAAGTATCATATGTATTTTACAAAGAACGGTCTTTACGAACGATGCTGTATAAAGTAAAAAAATATGGATCAGCATGCAAGTTAAGTATCTCAATATGAAAACACAAGTACTTACTTTTTTTAAGCAGCTTCTTTATTCGCCAATATTGTTCTGGCTCCCGACTTTTGATGTCAGACCACCGCTTCCTCAATTGTTCTTTAGACCGTTTTGTGCCAAATTATGCTTCTAGAGAGGTGACAACTGAGGATATTATTTTGTCCTTACGCATATTCGGTCGTGTGTACGGTCCTTTTTTGCCATCGTAGTCCTCCCTTCTCAATATGGACACCATCTCCACCATCTCTTCAAAAGCCATGTTGGTGACTTTATATCTCCTCCGGGATGTGGATGGTTGTGGCTCCGCGCTTTCCTCCGCGCTACTTCCACTGATTCTCTCCGCCATCTTTATCTATATACTCCCACTGCGCAACGAAGAGTGAAGGGGCGGGGACAAATCGTACTAAAGAACGTCAGGGGCGGGCGACGCAGGCTGAGCATGACACATGCGCAGTGTATATAAAGCTATTACCATGGCCTACGTATGTCCGTGCGGAAGTAGCGAGCGTCAGAAACGAAGGTAAGATTAAAGTGGGGGTGTGTGTGTTTGGTGAATGTGTTTGGAATGTGTTTGGTGTGTGTGTGTGTGTATGTGTCCCCTAGATTCAAAACCAAATAATCCTGTGATTTGTGACTGACATTAGTTTTGATCTTATGTCTCGTCTTTCAGCAACAATGAATCCCTTTAAAGAGGCAGATTTTTTGTCGCGATTTATTGACCTATATGAGGAAAAGAAAAACCTGGGGGAGGTCAAACACCCACTATATTACAATAGAGATGTAAGGAAGGCAACACTGGGCACACTTTTAGAATTTGTGAAGACTCGAGTCCCCCAGGCAGACCTCAAGTTTGTGGACAAGAAAATTGGTATCTTGCGAAACATGTACAAGCGGGAACACAATAAAATCCAGGAGTCGCTCAGATCCGGAGCAGCAGCCGACCAAGTTTATGTCCCCAAGTTGTGGTACTACCACAAAATGCGATTCCTGGATGACCAGACAGAAGCCAGGCAATCACTTTCGACCCTTCCCCCCACCCTTCCCTCCAGCCTTCCCCCCACTCTTCCCTCCAGCCTTCCATCCACCTCCACCCTAGCTGAGTCCCAGGAAGAACTGGGCCTTTTCATCATTGATGAAGTGGATGCGCCCAGCTTCAGCCAGGTATCATTTTTTGTTGAATTTGTGATTGTGTAAATGTTATTAATGATGTTAACGTGTTAAATTTTTAAGTGCTTCATAAAAAATGACTTCATCACAAATATTAATATGTAGACATATCACTAGACAGTAGTGGCCAAAAATATACTTCTTCAGATATTGTTGATCACCTGAAATAATGGTGGTGTCAAATAGATAGCCTTTACTATTTGTCATGAGCTGAAAATTGTGTGTGATTGCGTAACACTAAATTCCAACTATGTCCCTTTTTTTGACACAGGATGACCTCAGCCAGGAGAAGGCCTTGACCAGTGGGAGAGAGGAGGAGGCCTTGCCCAGTGGGAGAGAGGAGGAGGCTGTGGCTGGGCCAAATAGAAGCCGCACGGAGTGTCAGGTGCCTCCCCTCCGCATTCTCACCAAAAGGCTCAGGAGAATGACCCAAACTGAGGAGGAATCCCTAGCCCTCATACGTGAAGCAAGCCAAATCCTGAGTACACCACCCAATCCAGTGGAGGCGTATGGCACCTATATAGCCAGCAGATTGCTGGAGTTGGAAAAGGGCCAACGCCTCCTCTGTGAGGGTTTGATTTTTCAGGCATATCAGAAGGGCTTGAGAGGGAAGCTTACTGCTACCACGTATCTAGCAGATGAAGCCACTCCTCCTCCTCCTGCCCCAAGTACACCACCAGAGGCCCAGCCTCCGAGGAAGGCTGCAGAGAAGTGTGGAGGGAAGGCTGCAGAGAAGCGTGCAGGGAAGGCTCCACGGAAGAGTCGAAAGTGATTGCCTGGTTTCTGTCTGGTCTGACTGTGCTCCCTAGTCGCAAGATACCAATTTTCTTGTCCTAAAAGTTGTGTGCCCTGGGGGATGAAAGGATTCACAGATTCTAAAAGTGTCTCCAGTGTTGCCTTCCTAATTTTTTTTTTTACCAAAATAAATGGATTTTTTTGTTACCTTACATTATTGACTATGTGTTTTGATTCCAAAACGCCATTTTGTTTGGGAGTAGGCAGGTACAGGTCAAAAAGACTATGGGGTTGATTTAATAAAAGCAAATAGACTGTGCACTTTGCAGAGGGCAGTTGCCCTCTGCAAGTGCAATTGCTCCAGAGCTTCGGAAATGAGGTAAGGCTTGAGAGTACCCAATCCTGTGCAAGGAAAATTCAAAAAACAGCATTTTTGCTTGCACATGATTGGATGATGGAAGTCAGCAGAGCTTCTGCTCATTTACTAAGCTCTGGAGCAACTGCTCTTGCAGTGGGCAACTGCACTTTGCAAAGTGCACAGTCTTTTTCCCTTTAGTCAACCCCTATGTGTGTTTTTGCCAAAAGGCTAAATCATTTCTAAAATCAAGTGAAAAGTACTAGTGAAAAGTTAACTTTAGAAATTGCACAGCAAGTGCACTTGTTGGAAGTGCAGTCGCTGTAAATCTGAGGGGAAGAGCTGAAATGAGGGGAAGCTATGCTGATTTTATCATACAATCATGTGCAATAAAAAGTTTTTTTTTTTTTTGGGTTCCTTGCATGTGCCCCTCGGATCCACAGCGAAGGTACTTCAAAATGCTCTTTCTGTGCAATTCCAAGTAGAATTTGCACTTGTAGTGAAAAATGAATTTGCCTTTGGAAAATAAACCCCCCTATGTCTAATTAACAAGGGACACCAACCTCATTAAGGTTCATTAAAACAACACAAAATATTAAGGTTATTGTGGTAACTTGAAAATCCACAAAAATAAATAAATAAATAAATGTTTGTATAATTTAGCACACATTTTAAAATAGATAAGTGTTGAAATCAATAAAAAAAATAAAGATGAGTCCAAAATCTAATTTAATACTTTATTTATGGAGATATGACTTTTTAAAAAAATCATATTAGTCATGGCATGAGGATAAATCATGAAGAAAGTAGTTTGTGAGAACTCTGTGTGAATATAAAGCCGAAAAACAACTTAATTCCTCTCGCATTATAAATTAAAAAAAAGTGCTGTATTAAAAGATCACAGAAGAGGAATGTGCTAGCTTCAATACGAAGGCTAGTTTTACCAGACTGTGCGCTTCCGTCTTGTAATTGCTTCAGAGCATGTGTCAGTTTGAGTTCGTCGGACTAGCACACAGATGACCGGTTTGTCCGCTAGAAAGAAGAGTCCCTTGGATAGATTTAAAACATGTTTCAAATCTAAGTCCGTCCAACTTTGGAGCAAACAAAGTCCGCTGGAGCCCACACACGATGGAATTGCCTGATGAAATCCAGTACGCCGGACCAAGTCTGCCGTAAAGTCCGCTCGCATGTACGCGGCATTAGTCTCCAAAGGTGTGAGAGAGGAAAGCCCACCACCTGTTTTACCTGACACCAAGTGTGGACTAGAGAACCCAGACTTTGTAAGAAAGTCAGCAATGCGTTTCTTGGGGATCTTTTCCTGTGATCCGTTGCCCTGAGAGTTCCTTTTGGATTTTCGTGATAGTTTCTGTCTGGTGGACCCCTTAGATGAAAGAGAAGACATGGAAGAGGCCTCAGATAGTACATCCATTATTTTTAACATTTTTGCGATATTGGTTTTTACTTTTCTTCATTGCAGTGTTGTTCCAATTATATGCTCTAAATTCCTGAAAGGCGATCTTATCTCTATAAAACTTCTTTTCCTTTTTAATCAGAATCTCCCTATTATAGCATTCTAGGTGCTCGTTTAAGTCCTTATCATACTGTTCATACAGTGTATGATCTTTAAAACACATCAGCTGTTTATATATGGGTTCCAATTCCTTTTCAACCTCAGTGAGTTTACGCTGGTATTCATCCATAAGTAGGGACATCATACCTGTTGAGCATTTGGAGAGATTTTTCTCCCATTAATTTTTGAATGTGGTGCTCATATCCTCCAAAATAGGGAAGATTTGAATGCGCAACCCAAAGGGGTTCATCTCATTTCTAATATATTGTTTAAAGCAATGGGTATGCCAGTGATAAGAGGACTTTTTCTCTAACACCTTTTTGAGATTGAGAAACACAGATGACAACTCCGTTTCCCTTTTCTCCTTTTGTGCAAAATCTCTATAAAGTCCCAACATCGTAGAATCCCAGTTAGAACTGGCATAATTAGTCATATTAGAGGATTAACAGTATAATAATTACATCAAAAAATATATTGGATATACACCAAAAGGCGAGGAATGGGTATTTGCTACCCAGAGCGTATAAGTTGTGATAGTGTCAAGAGCTATGTGGAAGAAGACCCACTGCCCACATCCCCAAAAGGCTATACAAAGGGCAATTTTTCCTCTTGTGGGACTTTAAAAGGCAGGAGTCTTCAAACAATAATTAAATCAAAGGTATAAATTTATTACAAAAGGTTAAAACATGACAATGATAAAAGAGATGGATGCAAATGTTAGCAAACAAAGGTTTGTATATAAATCTGATACAACGATACTGAAAAAGCACTACACACAACTGTCCAAGCAGTGGGCTGGGATAGAGAAGCCCGACACCTTTCAAGGTTGCAAGTAGTTAAACCTTTTCTTCAGGGGCTGATGGTGAGGTGTATGTTTATCTTAAATTATTTTACAAAAGATACAGACATAACGCAGACATAACAAATACAGAGCAATTTTATGACAGACATAACAAATACAGAGCAATTTTATGGTCATATACATTAAACATGCAAAAAACCTAGTTAGCACATTATGAAATATTCTGACCGTGTCACTTTTGAGCCAACATCAAAATAGCATCCAACTTCAGAAAAATAGGGATGAGTAGTTTGCCGCCAGGTATCAGGTCTGTAGGCCAAAGCTTCACATCAGTGGACGCACAGAACCAACCCCAGGACTGAACACAAAGGGCGTACTACCACTGAAGAATAGCACCGTAGGTTCAAGAGGCCCCTTACTGTTTGGTCATCTAAGGGAGAAAAGGGGAGCATAGTAACTAACCCCACAGATAAAAGGGACATGGCAGTAAAGTAAGCCTGATATAGGCTTGCACCTGCTGGAATTTGACATAATAATAAGGAAATAAAAATAATAATGAGATGAATTTGTCCCTCACAAACTTGCTGATGCATAAAGAGGTATCTTATATCGATGAAAAGACACCTGAAAAGTATTATATTCTCAGCAGGTAATATTACGTCACTGGTGGATCAATCCCAAAAGGAAACAGTAGAACCATCAGGATAACAAGGACAGCTAGAAAGGGAGAGACAAAAGTGCTAAGTGATTGATTCTAGTCACTACAAACACCAAATATGTCCCAAACAAGCAGTATAGAATGTATTAATTGGCAACCTCCAATCCCAAACATAGTGAACAGAAATTCACATATAACTTCACATAGCTGTTACCAGACAGTTCTATCAATCCTAGACATCATTCAAAAGTAATGCTGTTAGCGCTTTACCTGGGGAGCAAACAGCCACACGACCAGTCTGATGCCTGAGCCGGCATGAGACTGGGTGTCCCCCTGTACGTCTTAAATCACCCAGCTGATTAAAGACAAGTACCGACATCTGGCTAATATGATTGGTGCAGTGGGAGGGCTCGCCCTCCGAGTCCCTGGCGCGCAGGTCGGCCTCCTAAACCAATTGCTCGGCCGATTTGATCAATCGGATCTTCCCCAACCTCCCATTAAAACTTTTAAAAAGAAATCTGATGAGTTCCCTGCATTAACCACTAACTCAAACGTACTGGCCTTTGTCAAACTGACATGTAATGAAATTCGTAAAATTAATATTACATCTAACAAGCAATACAATCTTAGTCCCAATGAACGCAAAGCATTAAAATCTTTGGCTTCGAACCCCTCTGTCACAATAAAACCCTCGGACAAAGGGGGGAACATTGTTATCATGGACAATGACCAATATGTGGCAATCTGTAACAAAATTTTGTCTAATCAACAATGGTATTGCAAGATTGCATTAACTAAGATTGAAAAATTGAACTAGGAGTTTTATAGATTAATTCTTAGTACAGTAAACATTTGAGTAAATTTCGCGCAATATTAATAAAACGTATAAGTGAGTGCAAAGAGTTGTGTGCATAGGTGCAAAAAAAAGGACTATACAGATAGTAGATGCTGCGGCTATTATTGCTAGGATCAATGATCTCTATGTTGCATTATATAGCAATCGCCACTAACTTCTGATAAAGTGATACTTCAAAAATATCCGTAAATAAAATACATATAAATGACTGCAGTGGTGTTATAGTTCAACTCTAAAATTAACGTGAATAAAAAGCAACTCCTTGTGGATAAAAAACAACAAATTCTTCTATAATCATTAATCATATGTGCAATCAATTATGAATAATATCATAAAACAATAGACATAAAAATTGTGAACATAAAAATGTGTAATAATAGTCCACTTCAGTGCTATATTCAAGTGCAGGTGGTTAAATTATAATATCAAATAATTTAAAGGAGGTAGATGGGTAATATGTGAACAGTTTATAAGTATTTCTTCTATTTGATTCTGGTCTATGGTCTATGAAGTTCAATAGATTTATTTTTTCTGCTGGTAATGTCTCCTAGTGTGGTCTCACAGAACCCTCACCTTCAGTTGGTAGTACTCAGGCATTCAGTGATTGTAGCTTTAAGATGTGGGAGTAGTCTCTGGGAATCTCTCTTTCTTTGTCATTATTTCTCCATCATTCCTTCTATGTGGCTCCGCTCTTGTATATTCAGCAATGGGGGAGATAAATAGAAAGGGAAAGGGGGAAAAAAGAGGCTCCACTAGTGTATTAAAGTTTTAAAATCAAAGGGGTGAGTGTTTATTTAGGTATTGCTCTTACATTTGATATATTAAAAACAGGCAGAGTAAATGTAAAAACGGTCTGGCATTCTCAGCGCCCTCTCACTTGTGCTTCAGATAGTATGTACCGCTCCAGCCAATCCCTACGCGTTACGACACCATCACGTGTCTTCATCTGGGGAATCGGATTGGCTATTCTGTGTTAGCTTATATATTATAGAACCGGAAGTTCTGAAACCGCCATCTTACTTATGGTTTGTATTGATTTCACTCGGCGGCCATTTTTCTTTAGTTTAGGGAAGTTTAGTCTCCTCCATTTTGTTGAAGGTGTGTGTTAATGTTGCTCTATTTTATGAACATCCATGTAGGCAGCCATTTTTTTGGTGGCAATTAATTTAAATAATCTAGCATATTGCAGCTGCTGCATGTCACGGACGTAGTTGTATTACGGGGATTTAGAATATGATTACAGCAAATTGCCACATAATATTTACTGATGATGTTTTATACAGCAACAACTGTTGGGAATATGTATAAAATTATAGATGTATATTGCAGCATCTCCGGATTTAATTTACAATAAATAAGGTTTAAAGGTTCCTTTCCTTTACCATTTGTTCTAGTGTATGGATGAAGCAGGTATGAGAGTGCTCTGGTGAATTAACAAGTTAATCTATTTTTGATTACATACACTTTAATTAAACAATTATGGAATACTTGATTCTTAAAAACTCAAATAACAATGAATAAAATATATATATATGTATACATATATCAATTTACATAATTCTAATATATTCTATATACAATCACTGAATGCCTGAGTACTACCAACTGAAGGTGAGGGTTCTGTGAGACCACACTAGGAGACATTACCAGCAGAAAAAATAAATCTATTGCACTTCATAGACCATAGACCAGAATCAAATAGAAGAAATACTTATAAACTGTTCACATATTACCCATCCACCTCCTTTAAATTATTTGATATTATAATTTAACCACCTGCACTTGAATATAGCACTGAAGTGGACAATTATTACACATTTTTATGTTCACCATTTTTATGTCTATTTTTAGTTTTAGTTTTATGATATTATTCATGATTGATTGCACATATGATTAATGATTATAGAAGAATTTGTTGTTTTTTATCCACAAGGAGTTGCTTTTTATCCACGATAATTTGTTTTTTATTCACGTTAATTTTAGAGTTGAACTATAACAATGCTGCAGTCATTTATATGTATTTTATTTACGGATATTTTAGAAGTATCACTTTATCAGAAGTTAGTGGCGATTGCTATATAATGCAACATAGAGATCATTGATCCTAGCAATAATAGCAGCAGCAACTACTATCTGTATAGTCCTTTTTTTTGCACCTATGCACACAACTCTTTACACTCACTTATACGTTTTATTAATATTGCGCAAAATTTACTCAAATATTTACTGTACTAAGTGTTGATGTGAACACCTTTATTTTGCTGCAATATTACCACTTTTTTGTTAAGCAATATTTATTTATATAATTGTTTAGTTACCATCACTATTAATTATCCACCAGCGCGAAGGACACTTTTTAGTTTCATTATAAATTGACGAATCCTATGCCGCCAATCTGCTCACCAAGTCGGAATACGACTATGTTAGGACCGCGCTACTCCACATTCCAACCTTTTATGCTCTTCCCAAGCTGCATAAGGATATGCACCAACCATCTGGTCAGTCGATAATCTCGGGTAATGGTTCCATAGCTGAGAAACTTAGCCAGTTTATAGACGGCCATTTGCGACCCTATGTGATGAGAATACCTAGTTATGTAAAAGATACGATGCAATTGTTGCAGATTATTGATGGCCTCTATGTTCCTCCAAAGTCTCTACTTGTGGCATTGGACGTTGAGGCCTTATACAGTTCAATACCCCATGATCAGGGGCTTGCTTGTATTCAGCACATACTTTCGCAAGATGGACGCCTTAGTGTAGAGAAAAGACACTTCTTGATTGATGCTTTGGATTTTATCTTGAACCACAACTACTTTGTGTTTAATGGTGCTTTTTTCCTCCAGGTACAGGGAGTGGCGATGGGGACTTCCTGTGCCCCATTGTATGCTAACCTGTACCTGGAGGAATGGGAAAGTATGCTGGAGCAGTCTGAGCATTTACGTACCTATATGGAGAATGTGGTGATATGGCGTTGATACATCGAGGATATTTTGTTGGTATGGGATGGTACCCCAGACAACCTTCAAAGTTTTTGCAAGAACTGAATATCAATCGGATCAATCTTACCTTTACCATGACGTTCCATGAGAGTAAACTTTTTGGACGTGACAATTCACAAGCAGCCAGATGGCCTTCTGACTAGTTCTTTATATCTGAAGCCAACCCCCGAAAACTCGATCCTACATGCCACCAGTTTCCACCCCCAACCCCTCATTCGTTCGATTCCTTACAGCCAATACCTGCGTGTCAGGAGAAACTGCACCGATGAGAAAGTCTTCCAACGGGAGGCTGACTTGTTGATGGGGAGAATCCTGGCACGTGGTTATTCTAAAACATGCTTGAAAAAGGCTTTTAGACGAGCATGTTCTAAATCTCGACACGAACTTATCTATAACCCGGAATCCAATAAGAACAAAACCAATCCAATCCGCATAGTGACCAAGTTTTCCAATCAACATAAAATTGTTAAAAATATTATTGAATGGTATTGGCACGTTCTCAAACTATACCCGACCATTAGCCCATTTGTGCCACACAAGCCATCCTTCACGTTCAAGCGTGCCAAATCCCTTAGGGACAATCTAGTATTGAGTGAGTATCTAGGTAGGGGTGGTAAACGAGATCCATGCAAACGTCCTGGGACTTTTAGGTGTGGTGGATGCCCATACTGCCAATTCATGAATGTCAAGCAAAACATTAGATTACCCAATGGGGAGAAGTATGTACCCAGGTATTTTGCAAATTGCAGAACAATTGGTGTGGTATACCTCCTAGTATGCAAATGTGCATGCTACTATGTGGGAAAGATCAATCAAGAATTTTGGCGGCGGGCATATCGCCACATAGCCTCGATGAGATCGTGTAACCCAAGCCTGCCATTGGGGAGACATGTCTCTGCAATAGATGTGGGAATTTTTCCCAAGGTCTCCTTCCTAATACTGGATTGGGTTCACCCAGGGTTGCGTGGTGGTGACTGGAATAACGTTCTTTTACAACAAGAACAGAAATTGATTTATCGACTCCAGGCCACCAGGCCTCAATGAGGCCATCTCATTCCGACCCTTCTTGGAGGGTTATACCTCTGTGGGATCGGAATGGGATCTCATTGAGGCAAATATGTCTCAATTTTCCTAAATTTCTTTCTATAAACTCTGATAAATAACTCTCTTGATGGGTGGTGCAATAGGTTTACATCTAACACACTTTTTGTCTGTCCTAAACTCTTCATGTAGATATGCATACCCATATATACAGTGGTTTGGGATGCGGGTAGCTTATTTGAACATATATATATTGCTGACTGTTTAGGCTGTATAATCCTATCCCCAATCCCCTTTATTTTCTTTCATTGCTTATGCTCTTTTCTCCCCCCTTCTCCTTTGTGATTTTCATTTTCCCTTCTCCTTTCAATTTTAATTTGGTGCATTTTTTCTAGGTTCCGCCGGATGTTGATACTTTGCCGCTATGGGAAGTGGATCCTTGGCCTCTGTGGTGCTCGGGGATGTTCTGGTCCTGGCCTGGATTGTTCACTCGGTGCACGGGGGCCATTGTGTCATTCTTTGTTCTGACACTTTTGGCCGCCCTTCACATGGATGTACATGGCTGGTGTTTGTATCACCGTTGCCACGACGCCCAGAGCGCCGTGAGCCGCTGACGCCAGTCACCGCCTAGCTTGTATTTACCATTCCCCCTCCTCCAGCATGTGACGTCAGCACGTCTCTCTTCTCTGGATGAGGCTACACTGCGTGGGGTTTAGGAGGCTGACCTGCGCGCCAGGGACTCCGAGGGCGAGCCCTCCCACTGCACCAATCATATTAGCCAGCTGTCGGTACTTGTCTTTAATCGGCTGGGTGATTTAAGAATTACAGGGGGACGCTCAGTCTCATGCCGGCTCAGGCATCAGACTGGTCATGTGGCTGTTTACCCCCAGGTAAAGCATTACTTTTGAATGATGTCTAGAATTGATAGAACTGTCTGGTAACAGCTATGTGAAGTTATATGTGAATTTCTGTTCACTATGTTTGGGATTGGAGGTTGCTAATTAAAACATCCTATACTGCTTGTTTGGGACATATTTGGTGTTTGTAGTGACTGGAATCAATCACTTAGCACTTTTGTCTCTCCCTTTCTAGCTGTCCTTGTTATCCTGACAGTTCTACGGTTTCCTTTTGGGATTGATCCACCAGTGACGTAATATTACCTGCTGAGAATATAATACTTTTCAGGTGTCTTTTCATCGATATAAGATACCTCTTTATGCATCAGCAGGTATGTGAGGGACAAATTCATCTCATTATTATTTTTATTTCCTTATTATTATGTCAAATTCCAGCAGGTGCAAGCCTATATCAGGCTTACTTTACTGCCATGTCCCTTTTATCTGTGGGGTTAGTTAATACACTCCCCTTTTCTCCCTTAGATGACCAAACAGTAAGGGGCCTCTTGAACCTACAGTGCTATTCTTCAGTGGTAGGACGCCCTTTGTGTTCAGTCCTGGGGTTGGTTCTGTGCGTCCCCTGATGTGAAGCTTTGGCCTACGGACCTGATCCTTGGCGGCAAACTACTCATTCCCATTTTTCTGACGTTGGATGCTATTTTGATGTTGGCTCAAAAATGACACGGTCAGAATATTTCATAATGTGCTAACTAGGTTTTTTGCATGTTTAATGTATATGACCATAAAATTGCTCTGTATTTGTTATGTCTGCTCTCTCTCTATGATTTGTAAAATACTTTCAGATAAACATACACCTCACCATCAGCCGCTGAAGAAGAGGTTTAACTACTTACAACCTTGAAACGCGTCGGGCCTCTCTGTCCCATCCCACCCACTGCTTGGACAGTTGTGTGTGGTGCTTTTTCAGTATCGTTGTATCAGATTTATATACAAACCTTTGTTTGCTAACATCCAACCCTATTTGCATCCATCTCTTTTATCATTGTCATGTTTTAACCTTTTGTAAAAAATGTATACTTTTGATTTAATTATTGTTTGAAGACTCCTGCCTTTTAAAGTCCCACAAGAGGAAAAATTGTCCTTTGTATAGCCTATTAGGGATGTGGGCAGTGGGTCTTCTTCCACATAGCTCTTGACACTATCACGCCATATAGCAAAATTACATTGGCAAAGTGGTTGCGATATGTGGTCAGGATAACAGGCCAATGCACGGCAGCGATCGTTGTTGTGGCATGTCAGTCTGACACACCACAACCCCGATCTAGGTAAAGAGTCTGACAGGGACTCTTTACCACGTGATCAGCTGTGTCCAATCACAGCTGATCACGATGTAAACAGGAAGAGCCGTTTATCAGCTTTTCCTCACTCGCGTCTGACAGATGCAAGTAGAGTAGAGCCAATCAGCTGCTCCTCTGACAGGGGTGCCTGCGCTGATTGTTTATCAGGGCAGCCCCCCTCAGATGCCTACCCAGGACAATAAAATATAAATAAAATAAAATAAAAAATAGTGGCATCCTTGGTGGCAATGTGTGCCCACACATGATGCCAATCAGTGCCCACCAGCAATACCTGCCAGTGCCTCCTAATCAATGACGCTAATCAGTGCCATCTATCAGTGTCAGTGACACTCATCAGTGTCCATCAGTGCCACCCATAAGTACCCATCAGTGCAGCCTTTCAGTGCCCATCTGTGCCACCTATGAGTGCTCCTCAGTGCTGCATATCAGTGCCCATCAGTGTCACATATCCATGCCACCTCATCTGTGCCGCCTTATCAGTGCCTGGCAGTGCAGCCTCATCAGTGCCCATCAGTGAAGGAGAAAACTTACTTATTTACAAAATTTTATAACAGAAACGAAGAAAAATTTTTCTCAAAATTTTATTTGTTTACCAAAAAATTAAAACCACAGAGGTGATCAAATACCACCAAAAGAAAGCTCTATTTGTGGGAAGAAAATTATAAAATCTATGTTTGGGTACAGCGTAGCATGACCAAGCAATTGTCATTTAAACAGCGACAGTGCTGAAAGCTGAAAATTGCCTTGGGCAGGAAGGGGGGAAAGTGCCCGGTATTGAAGTGGTTAAGGCAGGGCAAAAGGGGCAGCTACCCTTGGACCTTTCATTGTTGTGGGGCCCAAAGCAGCTGCCTCAAACTTGCCAACTATTCCAGTTTAGATTCCCTTGTCCCCTGCTGTATCCCGATATCTCAATGTGAAGTTCTGTTACTAATTCTGCCCTATTGCTGTGTACAGATGATTCACCTGCAGACCCTGTGTTTACATGTAAATAACAAGCATTGATATGTAAATAGCGGAACAATTGATATGTAAATAGAGGCAACGTTCATATGTACAGTTAGGTCCATATATATTTGGACACAGGCACAATTTTAGTTTTTTTCAGGTATTTACCAAAACATATTCAAGCTATAGTTACAGTTGTGCTCATAAGTTTACATATCCTGGCAGAATTTATGATGTCTTGACCATTTTTCAGAGAATATGAATGATAACACAAAAACATTTCTCTCACTCATGGTTAGTGTTTGGCTGAAGCCATTTATTATCAATCAACTGTGCTTACACTTTTTAAATCATAATGACAACAGAAACTGACCCTGATCAAAAGTTTAAATACCCTGGTGATTTTGGCCTGATAACATGCACACAAGTTGACACAAAGGGGCTTGAATGGCTATTAAAGGTAACCATCCTCACCTGTGATCTGTTTGCTTGTAATTAGTGTGTGTGTTTAAAAGGTCAGTGAGTTTCTGGACTCCTGACAGACCCTTGCATCCTTCATCCAGTGCTGTGCTGACATTTCTGGATTCTGAGTCATGGGGAAAGCAAAAGAATTGTCAAAAGGATCTGCGGGAAAAGATAGTTGAACTGTATAAAACAGGAAAGGGATATACAAAGATATCCAAGGAATTGAGAATGCCAATCAGCAGTGTTCAAATTCTAATCAAGAAGTGGAAAATGAGGGGTTCTGTTGAAACCAAACCACGGTCAGGTAGACCAACTAAAATTTCAGCACAACTGCAGGGAAAATTGTTCGGGATGCAAAGAAAAACCCACAAATAACTTCAGGTGAAATACAGGACTCTCAGAAAACATGTGGTGTGGCTGTTTCAAGATGCACAACAAGGAAGCACTTCAAAAAAGATGGGCTGCATGGTGGAGTCGCCAGAAGAAAGCCATTACTATGAAAATGCAACAAAGTGTCCCGCTTACAATACACCAAACAGCACAGAAACAAGCCTCAAACCTTCTGGCACAAAGTAATTTGGAGTGATGAGACCAAAATGTAGCTTTTTGGCCACAACCATAAATGCTACATTTGGAGATGAGTCAACAAGGCCTATGATGAAAAAGGTACACAATTCCTACTGTGAAACATGGAGGTGGATCACTGATGTTTTGGGGATGTGTGCCTACAAAGGCACAGGAAATTTGGTCAAAATTGATGGCAAGATGAATGCAGTACGTTATCAAAAAATACTGGAGGAACATTTGCATTCATCAGCCAGGAAGCTGCGCATGGAACGTACTTGTACATTTCAACATGACAATGATCCAAAACACAAGGCCAAGTCAACCTGTCATTGGCTACAGCAGAATAAAGTGAAGGTTCTGGAGTGGCCATTTAATTTTCCTGACCTCAATATCATTGAGCCTCTCTAGGGAGATCTCAAATGTGCAGTTCATGCTAGACAGCCCAAGTATTTACAGGAACTGGAGGCTTTTTGCCAAGAGGAATGGGCAGCTTTACCATCTGTGAAGATAAAGAGCCTCATCCAATAATACCACAAAAGGCTTCAAGCTGTCATTGATGTTAAAGGAGGCAATACACGGTATTAAGAACTGGGGTATGTAAACATTTTTTTATCAGGGTCATTTGAGTAGTTTCTGTTGACATTATGATTTAAAAAGAGTAAACATAGTTGACTGATAATAAATGGCTTCAGCCAAACACTAACCACTAGTGAAAGAAAAGTTTTTGGTGTTATCATTCATATTCTCTGAAAAATGGCCAAGAAATCATAAATTCTGACAGGGTATGTAAACTTATGAGCACAACTGTATATAATGTGTATGGGCTGAAAGTGCACACTCTCAGGTTTAATTTGAGGGAATGTACATCCAAATTGGAGGAAGGGTTTAGGAATTACAGCTCTTAAGAATAGCCACCCCCCCTTTTCAAGGAGCCAAAAGTAATTGGACAATTGAATCAAAAGCGGTTTCATAACCAGGTGTGGGGTACGCTTTCATTATTTCTTCATCAATTAACCACTTGCCGACCAGCCACAGCAGTTTTACTGTGGCAGAATGACATGGCTGGACGAAGTGACCTTATGTTACCTCGCTTCGCCCTGTGGCCACTAGGGGCGAGTGCCCGGCGGTCACGATCACCTTCGGGCTCCCGCGATCGCCGCTGAGACACGGAGAACCGGGATCTGTGTGTGTGTAAACACACAGTTTCCGGTTCTCTGAGGGGAGAAGTGACAGATCATCTGTTCATACAGAGTATGAACAGCGATCTATCTCTTCCCCTACACAGTCCCCTCCCCCCTTCAGTTAGAAACACAAACAGGGAACACAATTAACCCCTTGATCACCCCCTAGTGTTAACCCCTTCACGTCCAATGACATTTTTACAGTAATCAATGCATTTTTATAGCACTGATCACTGTATTAATGACAACGGTCCTAAAAATGTGTCAAAATTGTCAGATGTGTCTGCCGTAATGTCGCAGTTCTAATAAAAATCGCAGATCACCGCCATTACTAGTAAAAAAAAATAATAATAAAAATGCCATAAAACTATCCCCTATTTTGTAGACACTATAACTTTTGCGCAACCAATCAACATACGCTTATTGCGATTTTTTTTTTTTACCAAAAATATGTAGAAGAATACATATCGGCCTAAACTGAGGAAAAAACATGTTTTTTTTATATATTTTTGGGGGATATTTATTATAGCAAAAAGTAAAAAATTGTGTTTTTTTCAAAATGGTCGCTCTTTTTTTGTTTATAGCGCAAAAAATAAAAAGTGCAGAGGTGATCAAATACCACCAAAAGAAAGCTCTATTTGTGGGACAAAAAACCATCAATTTTGTTTGGGTGCAACATCTCACGACCGCGCAATTGTCAGTTAAAGCGACACAGTGCCGAATCGCAAAAAGTGCTCTGGTCAGGAAGGGGGTAAAATCTTCCGGGGCTGAAGCAGTTAAACAGGTAAAAGATCTGGAGTTGATTCTATGTGTGGTATTTGTATTTGGAATCTTTTGCTGTAAACCTACTTTATGCATTATGAAGTAGAATAGTACAGTATCGAACCAGGCAGAACTTCAGCAATGCAGGTTTATTAACAGCTGATAATATACAAGTTTATGTTCAAAGTATTACAAAATACAGGTCTAATTTATACAGTTTCTTACAATGCAAGCATATTAGATATAGGTATTCTTATTCTCTAACCAAATTGAAACAATTGTGAATTGTTCTCACCTTGAACCAGAATGGGTCTTTTCTGCCAATTCTTGGGAACCCGTCACCTGATAGGGACCAGTCGATCGGCCGGTGGTCTAGTCCCCTCACAGAGTTCTGGGTTCCAGCTCGACCAAGTTCGTGAGGGAAATTCATCTGAGACCACATTCTGGAACCAGTTAAGAAGTCTTCTCTGACTCGTATGAGGAGACAAGTTACGGACAGATACTTGCCCATTGGTTCTGACCTCTATGACCCTTGCAATAGGGCAGCATACACAGAGTTCAGCCTTATGAGCTTCTATCTGACTTGTCTAACAATTGTAGAGCTTGCATTTATATACCCTTTTACAAGTCTTATCTCAACCATCTCTCTTACATATGATTGGTCGCTAAGATCTACATCAATGTAACTAACCATAAATCTGTTCTACAACCAGATAAACGTAATTATTCCCAAAATTCCTATATGTTCATTAAAGTGATTTATAACTGGTTTTGTCCAATTAAAAACACCTGTGTAGAGACAGTCTGGCACCCAGCTGTGTTATCAAACTCTTCTCATCTTGATAAGATTTAACTTAACTTCAAGGATTACAGATTTATGACTTTTGGGAGAATGAACTTTCAATAACCCCACCAGATGTGTTATATGTTTCACTATATGTATGTATTTTAACAGTTTTAATGAGGGCACAAGCAGGCCTTTGTTTGACCCTGTCAAACTTAATTTAATGTATTGTACATAACTTTAATTATTTCTAAACCACCTCTTTTCTTATCTTTATCTGTCTGATGTATATGCATTTCAAAGGCTTGAGACAATTATATATAACTTGAATCTATTCTAATGAACTTTCACCCAGTAGACTATCTTAATACATTTTTGAGAACACCTGTGTACAAGTACTTGTCATAAAGCAGAGGTCATTTAAAATTCAACACTTAAAAATGAAGAATTTCTAAATCTATGGAAAACACAGTATACATTATTAAAGATTAATAATTGTTGCTTTACTTATTGAATAATAATATTGATAAAACCACTACTATATAATAATAATATGAATAATAATAATAATAATAATAATTATATTATCAATAAAACATATGCAAATCAATATGAATAATATGAAATACATTGGCTAATATGAGATTCTACAACATTTCCCCCCTGTTGAGGCATAAGCCTCACAGCAATTACAGTACAGATCACCCACCATGCCCTTCAGAGACCCCATGCACCCGACACTTATCAAAATTGTCCAAAAAATAAAAACAAATCAGTCCAAAAAAATAAAATAAATAAATAAATCAGTCCAATCAAAAACACTGCATCTTCTTCTGTAGCTGCAAAGTCCTTCTCCATATGTGGCACGGAAAACATAGTTGTCAGTCTCAGTGGCATTGTGATCATTCTTGCCACAAACTTCTTGCAACAGGCAACAGTTACTCAGCAACAATCCGTTTAGCTAGTGAATGAAAGCCAAGTATGTGGTTCCAGGGACCATTCAGCAGACTCAGTCCCATAAGGCTCTGCCTTTTCCTGCATAGGTCTTTTCAGCTTAGCCAAGTGCTTGATGTTTTTTGGAGAGATCTCCTTCTTCATTATCAGTTGCTGGTCCAGTATCATAGCACAAGCTGCTTTGGATGCTGTAAGACACAAGTTCAGTGCATACCTGTTCTGCAAAGATACAAGTCTCAGATTTTCCAGTTCCTCCTTTTATGCATGAAATTCTTCCTTTGTGGCAATTAACATTTGTAACAAGTTGCATCATGTCATCTGCGATCACCCGATATTTGTCTGGATATAAAATATACTTCAAAATTATAGTTGTAAAAAATAAAAAAATTAGTCAGTGTCAGGATACAATAGGTCTCTGGCAAGCATTTCAGGGCAACCTACAAAGCAATGGCTCCTACACTATCATTTTATCTAATAACTTTTATTATAGTAATAATAACTAATAATATAATAACTAAATTTAGTGTGTTCCTTTTACTTCTACAACATCCTCTAAAGAAATATACATGTATCTATATAGTTTTATCATAATATAATACTCTTAGATTATTAATAATAATTATTAGTATAAATCCCTTGAAGTACATGTTTTCAGTATGAAGTATTTTATACAGATTATTCTTTTACATTTTAGTTCCCAGCCTATACTATTTCCCATACAATAAATTTAAAATTTATAATTTAACCTTGACTCCACCTATCAGTCACTATTACCCTTGTCATGTCATACTGTCAATATAGTCAGTCCAGATATTTCATTAGTTTTAATTTTGTAGTCTTCCCACAAAGTTTGCTAAACCCAAAACCATTTCACTTTTTGTCCATCCCTGCACATACTATACTGCAGAATATTATACAACACTCAGCATGGGTCTCTCCTGTCAGTCACTGTTATATTGTCTAAGTTAGTAGCCTACATCTCCTATGTCTTAAAACATGAATTATAAAACAATATCAAGATAAATATCATAACGTATCTTATAAAGCATCAATATCATACATTCTTATCGAAAATGTCATACTCAGTACATTTTACCTCCCCACTTTTTTTTTTTTTTTTTTTTCAAAAAATGATAAAACTGTTTATAATGATTGAACATTTACTCAAAGAGGAACTCTACTCACAAAACTGTGATAAAATAAGGTTCATTAGCAAGAAAAATACATTCCACATTAATTATTATGCTACCATTCTACTGAAACCCAGAACCTTTGAGCAGCAGTAGAATTTCAGTCTGTCAGCGGACTGGCCTCTAGATTTTAATCAGTGCAAAAAAAATAGAGCACAACTGAGCCTGTGTAGAGCAGGGTGGAACAGTGGATTTTAAACAGTATATGCACTTATTTTTTACCGTGTTTCATAGCTACACCTGCAAAAGGGGTCAGCCTCAAGTGATCCAGCAGGAATTAATTTTCTGACCAAAGTTCCTTTCTCTTGTATGTATTCCACTTGCACTTATGTGAATAACACTCCTGCTAATCTCACTCAGACTTTGACTACTATAGAAACGGAAAATGTCACTGTCACAAATGTGGATTTAAATGGATACTTGAATTGTGAATTCTTCCACTTCCTTTTATGATCTTTAATGTACTTGCAGTCATCAAGAGTTACTGACATACATTCCTTTAGTGGCTTTGACTGGAACAAGAGATCACATCTAAAACAAGGATCTGTTTAGAAACAAAACTACACCAATTTGGCAAATTATTTTAAACACATGAACATTTTATCTCCCACTGTACAGCATGAAGTCTAAGCAACTATCATTTGCCTCTAGAACGCCTAAACTTAGTGACAAATCTATCCAAAGTTTCATATGGCCCAGTAAATTGTATTTAATTTGGTCTACAACAGCCCATGCAAGCTATCCACCAATGAATATGAGTGTGGACACAAGGTTCTATTGTCTATGCCAAGCATAGAGCAGAATGGAACTGATTTTTCATAAAAATGGGTACAATTATCTGATATCAGTGCTGTATACACCCCAATCCTGGGAAAAATTTCCCACATCAGACACTTGGCTGTTGTCTCGTACATTTGCATGACCATATGAAAAACTTTGATTTACTTTGAAAAGGAGCAGACATTTATTAAAGTATATCTATATCTACAGCTTTGTTCTTTCATGGCAATATAGTTTATATTCAGGCGCCCAAAATAGACTTTGTAGAACTACATTTTGTGAAACTACATTGTGATTGTTCATAATTAAAAAGAAATCAAAATAAAATTACATGGTCACTTGCACAGTCTGTTAAATCTAAAGAGGTTAAGAAAATGTGCATTACCATGTCCCTTCCTTAAGAATAATTATATACAAATTTTATTGTTAATTAGATCATATTAATGCAGAGTGACCCTAATCCAAAAACTGGCTTTGCCACCTGCAGTAGCATAACTAGGAACTTGAATAATAAAAAATCAAAAGGAGTGAAATTTTACAAAGTATAACTTTACACATGAAAACGTGCTGGCTGCTCCTGGAATAAAGAAACAAATTATTCCTTTAGGCAAACTAATAATCAGCCTGATGATTACTAAATATTGTAATCAGGTAGGACAAAATAAGTTATAGCCAATACCAATAAGGGACCTTGCTCACCAGAGCTTACAAGCTAAGTGTCAGGAGAGTTAGTAGACTAGACTATGTGGAATGCACAGAGATAACCAAAAACGCATGAAAAGTGAATAGTAATGATATTTATTTAAGATAGGTGATAATTAAGAAAATACAAACAGTGCACAACCAACCCAACAAACCCACCAACAACAACAGTATATACAGCAAGGGGCAGTACCAAAATCACAGATGTCAGCCAGGCCAGGGTCATACACAGCAGATCAGCAGAAAGACAAGGGATGTTCCAGAAACATAAACATTTAGCCAGGCCAAGGTCATACACGGGAGATCAGTAGATGAGGGACTGGGAACCAACAGGACAGGGAGTGGATGGATCGGGCTGAAGGGTAAGGAAAGGGTACAGGAACATAGGAGGGACTGGGTCAGGATAAGCACGGAACAGGGTCAGATGCAGGCTCAGGATCGGGTAACAGAGTCAGGGCTCAAGGAGAGAGATACCAAGGCAAGCATGTGAGGGCTTGCCGGGTATTTATGGGACTGACAATAATTGTTTTCATGTAACACCTGAGTGCAGGGAGTGTTGTCTGCTCCATACTGCCAGGATCCATCCGCTGGTGGATGTCAATACTGCGGCCAAAAGATGAAATAACACCAGCAGGGAAAGATTCCCCTGACAGTTCCAAACTGCCAGGAGACACCTGCTGGTGGACCCCAGTACTGCACGCCAAATTATATATCTTACCAGCAGACGGACCCTTTCCTGACAGTACCCCCCTCAAAGGAGCGGCCTCCGGATGCTCCAACTAGAAGTAATTGTCCAAAGTTAATGGCCTCACACTGAACAATAGATGAGGGCAAGTCAGACTGGGCATTGGGTACTTCAAACCGGACAGCGGGCACATCACAGCAGACAGCGGGCACATCACAGCAGACAGCGGGCACATCAAAGCAGACAGCAGGCTCCGGGTTCTCGAGCTGGGCAGCAGGCTCCGGGTCCTTGAGCTGGGCAGCAGGCTCCGGGTCCTCGAGCTGGGCAGCAGGCTCCGGGTCCTCGAGCTGGGCAGCAGGCTCCGGGTCATCGAGCTGGGCAGCAGGCTCCGGGTCATCGAGCTGGGCAGCAGGCTCCAGGTCACCGAGCTGGGCAGCAGGCTCTGGAACATTAGGCCGAACAGCGAGCACCATAAGGGCAGGCCGGATCACAGGCACTGGCTCAGCAAGTTGGGTAACGGGCCCTGACTCAGTGAGCTGGACACCGGGCACTGGTTCGGCAAGCCGAATAACGGGCACTGGCTTAACGGACTCCGGTTCAGCAGACTGGGTAAAGGGCACTGGTTCAGCAGACTGGGTCAAGGGGACAGGTTCAGCAGACTGGGTCAAGGGCACCGGTTCAGCAGACTGGGTCAAGGGCACCGGTTCAGCAGACTGGGTCAAGGGCACCGGTTCAGCAGACTGGGTCAAGGGCACCGGTTCAGCAGACTGGGTCAAGGGCACCGAAACTCCAGGCTGACACACGAGCACCGAAACTTCAGGCTGAGACCCCAATATCAAGACATCTGGCTGGAAGGTGGGCACATCAGGCAGGAAGGCGGGCACATCAGGCTGGTGTCCTGGAAATTTGGTTGTACACAGAGCACACAGCTAAATCTCCTGTTTCTCATAATAATAACAATTTCGTCTAATGATATAAATGCATCTCACCTTTTGATCGTATCCATCCTCTGGTGTGTGCTCCAGCCACCCAACTAGGCAAAACACATCATCACGGTTCCAGTTCCAAGATCACACTGCCTCCTCAGCCGTGTGCTCACTCTTTATTAGCATAACAGGAAGTCCCAAAGCTCGAGGGTTCGACCTCCAACAGCCAAACACCTCTTACAAAGCTTGTGACCTCACAGGATGTCAATGACCATATAAGGATTTAACAACACAACACAATACAACGACAAATTACTACAGGACATGATACAATTTACAATAACTAAATACGATGACTAGAGTTCCTCGTGCATGGATGGGAGATTATCTGCAGGTGTACGTCATGGCACCCCAAACATGTTGATCAAGCATACCAGGGGTGACAAGAGGAAACAACCGATAATGTCTTTGCAGAGCGAACGCATCCCCACCAGACGATCGTTCTGTGCATTGCACAGGGGCCCTTTGCTGGCGGACATGTCCTCTCTCCGCAAACACCTCCCTCCAAACACCAGGAAGTTTTCCACTACCTAACAGGTCTCAACCAGCGTCAGTCTGCCCCAGTCAGCTCTTCAGAGCAGGCTGCAAGAGATCAGACACTGGGAGAATCTTATGACAATACATTAACATAAAATTTTCCACAACAGTCCCTCCTCTTGTCATATGATCCCATGTGTCCCTCGATGAATCCTGATCTTCTTCTTAGTCCATAAAAAGTAAAACACGGCTTGACATGTAGACTTTTTTGGAGATGACGTGGTGAGCTGTAGTAGTCGCCGGTCGGTTTGGGATCCTCTGTGTCTTGTACGTGGGTCGGGCTTCGGGGCATCTCATCAGGGAAGATGTGGTCATCTGCTCAGGCTCTGGTCACGCATCCAGTCAGGCAACAGAAGCACTTCATCATGGCATATAGAAGGAATAGAAACAAAAACATGAGTATATATACCCCTACTTCCTTCAACTATGATCCGCTGCAAGATAAAAATTAAATCCTCAACGATTCCCAAACCCTTAAAAAGGATTCCAACCTTCACTATCTATAGCTCTGGCTTTGCCTTGAAGGGATCTACACCTTATCCATATGGGCCTGAACTTTGTCACTACTATCCCCGATCCAGATATAACAATCTTTACTTATGAAATCCCAGAAACCCCCTTGGACTGTGGGAAATTCCTTGTAGCTTCAACAGTTACATGCAAGTGTTTCATAAGCTCAAGCCCCCACCGTGTACAAGCAATTCCCTTCCAGCTGTCCCTGCCATTCTTACCTTCTCTTGCGCCATCAGATCCTCACGATCGGCCGCGACATAAGATGCTGGGACAAGTTTCACCAGCACACATGAACCTCTTTGTGACAGACCTAGCCGGGAAAGAGACTTTTGGAGGGGACTGTATGCAAGCCTCTTGCCGACCGATAGGGGGCCCTTGCATTTGGGGGAACGGTGCTCTTTGTGAGCTGTATGTCTGGGGACCCTGGATTTGCCATATTGGAATAGTGGCTGATTCATAATGCTGGGACAGATACTGTTAGGGAATGCTGATGTAAATTCCAACACCTGTCTGTCTATTGTCTGCTAAATGTGTATTGTAAATAAGTCTACTATGGGATCTAAGAGTCATTAGATCCCCATTGTTATTTGTGTTAATTAACTCTGCTATTGTGTGAAGAAGAGTCTATGTTGATTGTGATAATGTTGATTGGATTTTCTGAACTACAAGACGGCCAGTCTGGCCTAATGGTCATGTCTGAGTCATCTAGGCTGTCTAAAGGGATTAGTTAATTAGCTCATGTTAATTAGGTTAATTAGGTTACAGCTGTATTAGAGTAATATGAGCAGGAGGTCTGCACCTCCACGTTGAGTGTATAAAAGCCTGTATTTTGTCAATAAAGAGAGATTCCTGGTTGAACTTACATACAGCCTGCCTGGTGTTTGTTCTGAGCTACACAACTGGGTTAGAACGGCATATAGCTGAAGTTCTAATCCCGGAGCATTGGATGACCGAACCATCAGACGTTGCAATCTGATTCAATAGCTGCAGAGGAGTGTGGAACTGAGCGAGCAAGGGGCTCCTTACACTCTTGCCTTACAGGAAATTACCTTATAAGCTGTAGATCCGCATTAATACCAAACTACAGTTGAAGCACACTTGTGGGCTACCTAGTTATCCCGATACCAAAGCTGGCAAGAACCAGAGCTATTGTTAAAATTATAATTAATTTTATCCTCTAGAAATGTTCTGTTAGGTTCTATTGACAGGTGTCTGTTTGGATTTTACTAGTCTGTCAAAACTCCTCACACCAATATGAACGTCACATATAGCATGTACCGTCGTCATCGCTGGGGCACTAATACCCGACCATGTGTCCTGTTCTCTTTCTTAGCTAGTTGGAAAATACATTTTAAAAATATAAATAAACAAAGATACTCCTCATCCTTTTGGTGTAGTTGATACGCTTCTTGCAGTGGCTGGTGTGGTCTCATCCCTCAAGATTCTTTACAATGACCCAGTCACCTGGTTGGAAAGAATATAAACTGGTTATTGTGTCAGGGTCCAGGATGGACTTGTGAACCCTGTGGTGGACCTTATGAAGTTCATGTTACAGTGACTGCACCTACCCCATCAGCTGAGAATGTGGGTGACAGCTAATGAGGAAAGCACAATTCTGTTTTTGGTTGACCTTCAAACAAACCTCGTATGACAATAACCCAGACATCGGGACTGTGGTTACTGCATAACCTGTGCGTGGTTTACCATCTGGGGTGTAATACCTGGATCCAGTGACAAAAAGGTTCTTAGCATCTGGGATGGGAGCCTCTTTCACCAGACTGCTGCTTGCTGATTCAAATTCTATCAAAGAAAGACAGACTTGGCACAAACTTGGTTAGAATTACAAAGGTTAGTATTATTGGTTTGAAAAATTGTCACTCCCCTCTATCATCCCCCCTTTTCTTCCCTCCTCATTACAAACTGGAGGAAGACATGCAGGGTTTAGAATGGTGCAGAATAAAACAGTGAAATAGCCTATGATACTTTTACCTTCTTATACACCTGTACACACACTTCCAGAAACTCTTTGGACCTGAAAAGATACTTAAAAAAAAAAAAGGTCATTACTCTATCCTTCAAAGAATGCTAAACAATACAACATTCATGTACATTGGTAAATTGTCACTGACATTCCACAAAACCGATAATAACTAAACCCTCTGTAAATCTTACTTTAGTTTTTTTAACTAAAATACAACAGCCGCGGCACGCAAGAGGGCTGTCGCGGTAGGTTCAAACATCTTGTTACCACATACAAACAATGAGACAAACATTTAGATACAAATGTGGGGGAGATATTTCATAGTTCCCAAAAACGAAATTGAAAAAAAATAAAAACGACCAGATGGAATGCTGCCTTCACTCTTTTAGCGATAGAAAAGAATACAATTTGAAAGGCACGAGAGCATTTCGAAATCTTTGCATGGACCAGCCACACAAAGTTCAAAAACAGGCCTGTGTATTTTTAATCACACAAACGTGTACTACGCATCCATCAACTCACTCAACATTACAGATTTCTGAAGCCACAGCTGAACTACTTCCAAGGTATTTTTATTCTGGGGTCTCGTACCTCCAGACATCAAAAGTACCTTCCAAAGGAATACACCTTACTGTACCCTCTGACCATATCTGCCAATCTTTAAGGGGTCTCATGTCCGGAGCCCCAAACCAGATCTCATGTGAAGTACAGCTGTCTGACTGGTGTGGAGCCTCATTTTTTTCCTCCAACGCATGGACTAACATTACCCATGACGATTCGAATCACTTATGACGGTCGCTGCGTCCAGGGCACCCTTGCACTAGTTTTCGGATCAGTACTGCTTAGTGACTATTTGTACAGTACTGGCATCCGGCGTTCTCTGATTATTTTACACGGCCTCCCGATGTGCTAGCATACTAATCCTCACATTTACATGCTCTACAACCGGTTATCGGCAGCCCTATAAATGTGTTGTCAGACAAACTACAAAGCACCATGAAATTCTCCGCTATTCAAAACAATCTTATGGCTTCTCTCTGTACCTAGATATTACAACAATAACTTGGATGCCTCCTGTTTGCTCTCTACCCAAAACTGTATTACAGTATAAACCTTAATTTAAAAATAAAAATGATTTCGTCCTTCCAAACACAAGTCAAAAGACCCCAAGCCCCTCCCACCAACTTCCTGTTGCACACTTGAGTAGGAAGAGGGAGGGGGAGGGGAAGCCTCGAATAGCTTCATATTTTGTCTATCAAGACATTAAAAAAATCTATGGCTAAACATCAACAAATAAAAACTTTTGTCCAGGAGTGGGTGGAATAAACCCCCATATTGCAAATGGGAGGGAATCCCCCTTGAGTCACATATCCCCTGGGAAGTCAAACCACAAGTTTTGAGACAGAAATACCACACAACAGTGTAACAAAAGCCAAAAACTGAAACTCCTGCAAAAAGATGGCTGAAGGAGTTCTTTTCCCTTCCACTGCAGCCACAAACAAAATGGTGCCATTAACACATGAAATTTAGTTGTTGATCCCGTCAAAATCGAGATTTCTTCACTAGAAACATAAACTTCTTTAAAGCAACTGGTATAAAAACCTAAATGATTCTACTGGAAATGGAATTCAGTACAAAACCAGAGATATTTCGCTCGAGACCAAAATCAGCAGAAACAAAAAGGCAGTTGCAGCAATCGAAAATCGGTCCACGGCAAAATGGTGAATGAAACCAGGACTACAGAAAAATGTCTGACATTAACAAATGACAAGACAAACCAGGATTTCTTAAACAATACACTATTTGACTCTGAGAGTTAGAACTCCCCCATGCTATTACCTAGAAACCTGAGACCCCCACAGGGTGTAAACAGCTCCTATTGTGATGTCCCAACAATGCATGAGCACTTGGATATGCGACAGGCATTTCAACTTAAAACCAATATTCAATACAGAAAACGCAATATTTTCCTTGAAAAGTATGTAAACAGGACAAAAACAGAATTCACAAAATGGTGCCTAGAAGCCAGATTGTAGATTAAAGCACATGGCTTTGCACACACAAAGGAATACACAATGGAGCAGCTTCCCCTATAGGAGGGCCCACAGGTCTTCAAAATGGCCGCCGATGCACATGGTGACCACAACAAAAGCCAGACCCCAACAAAATGGCGCCAAAACTGACCAAGATGGATAAACATTTCAAAGTTCACACACAAAGGAAAAGAAAATGGCCGACCGTAGTCACATGGTAGACAACAACAAGAGAACAAAAGGAAGTAGCAGACAAAAACCATTTTCCTGCCAAAACCAAAAATTTCTCCCCAAAAAATTACACATTTGAGATACTAAATGAACGCTTAGACAAACATTTAAAAGTGTTAAAGTTACAAAAAAGCACAACTTAGGAACACATGCTATCCAATGAAACAACCAAGCCACATAACCCACAATTACACGGCTGTAACATACCATCTCTTCTCAAACTCAGTTCACATCAGCTTTCGCAGGAACAAGACATTGAGGGACACAGACAGTGAATGCATGTATGTCTGTTCAGAACATTATAGTTCCCCTCCCCCAGCCCCTTTCAACACAAAAACAACAATGCCTGCCCCTTCACTAAACTCATGGCATCTTTACAAACAGGTTCAGCTACTTACAAAACTACTCAGCCACACACACATTGCAGGCTGCAAATAATCCCAATTCATACATTTCTATTTCACATATGCATTACAAACTTGTTACACAGCCTACATAATAAAACCTACAACTGCAAAATCTGTTTAAGCATGACATGAATTATATTAGCAGCATTGAATTTATCTACAGATATTTTCCTTCCAGAAGCAGTATGCTGGATACAAAAAAATACGGATGAACTTTGTGTCGTAAATTACTGAAAACGAACAACTTTCTTTTTTCTACAGTTTAAATAACTTCTAACTCCCTAAGCTCATTCATGGCGCTATCCAGCTGAGGTACATATTCAAAAGAATATAAAAAAGATTAATGAATCTTGCCTTCCACACACACACTCACTCACTGCCAATAACATTTAGAACTTTGATGCTAAAGTCAATCAGTCACCATAGATGTATCAAGCCCTAGCCTCTCCACAAAAGACACATACAATCATTCACATAGGGATTCATTTTACACCTCACACAAAAAAACCACACACACACACACTTAACTCATATAAATATAAATCCTCCTATCAAATACTAATAACAAGTGTCACGAAATCAAAGATATGACACAGAAAGTTCTAATTATATTTGTATGGAAGATACATACCATTTCCATATTCATCATACACTATGCAGAATTCAGCATCAGTTGCATACTTCTTACAATTCACTCATCGAACTAACACATAGGGTCCTTCCACACCAATGTTTTTACAACCACTACAGACTTATTCTATCCTAATTTGGGAGATGATCAGTCTCCCTCACACATACAACATTCCCTAACAGTCTACAAAGATTACAAATAAATTAACTTACATTTGTGAGCATTCATTAACAAAATGTCATTATCTTCTGTTTTCTATATAGCAATACACAGTCACTCCACCTAGCAAAGTATGCATACACATGAACACAAATTCCTGACTATATATAAATATTCACAGAATTATTAAAACTGACAGGTTAGTTAGTAAATACTTATGGACAGCAGTGCTCAGAGTAAAGCCAATAGGCACCGTACGCGCATACGTCTCCTTACCAAAACGCTTGCCACGGCGATCAGGAATGTCTCAACCTGATCTTAACTCAGTTAGTACACAGACCGTTACAACAGATACATATAAACACATACACTTATAGCACAAAGACGATACATACCTTTTAACTTTGTTAACAAATGGAGCTCCAAAACCTTTACCTCATTTACCTGTCAGGACTTACCTCTCCTGACATTTCTAAACTCATGAGTATTATTTTACACCACAATTTTTTATGTTCAATATTATACAAAACAAAGGTACCTTTTTCTACTAGGAACTAGGAACTACATATTAGTACTCATCCTAAAAAAAATATTTAACTTAGGCTTTCCATGGATCTGATAACCCCAAAGCCTTCTCCTGATTGATTACCAATCCAGGAAACAAACATGCATGTTAATGCAGGTTCTCCAGGGGTCTTTAAGTCCCCAAAACCTCATCCAGACTTAAATTCGCAGTCCAGGGAACCAACATGCATGTTAACATAGGTTCTCCAGGGGTCCTAAATCCCCAAAACCTCTTCCTGACTAATTTTTGCAGTCCAGGGAACCAACATGCATGTTAAACCTAGGTTTACATAGGGAGTAATTAACCCTCTACAGGGGTACCCCTTCGGAAAAGAAAGAATTGAAAGAAAAGGAAAAGAGAGAAGAAGAAAAAAATAAATACGTTTTCTACCCAGGGTATCTCATCCTGTACAATGTACTTTAAGGCACCTACAGTTGAGAAAACCCAACCTGCCATCACAAAGATCTGCCTGGTGGACAGCGATACCCCAACAACCACCTGCCCCTCCTAGCGCTAGCAAAACACGGCACAACACAATGCAGAACTAACAATAGGTATCTGCTAACCTGATATAAATTGCGCAAAATTGTGTTGAGCTCAGTGCCTCACCAGCATGGAGTTAGGCAAGATCGGAGTTGAGGTTATGCTGTCCCCGTACGGGCCACCAAATGAAGTAGAATAGTATCGAACCAGCCAGAACTTCAGCAATGCAGGTTTAACAGCTGATAACATACAGGTTTATGTTCAAAGTATTACAAAATACAGGTCTAATTTATACAGTTTCTTACAATGCAAGCATATTAGATATAGGTATTCTTATCCTCTAACCAAATTGAAACAATTGTGAATTGTTCTCACCATGAACCAGAATGGGTCTTTTCTGCCAATTCTTGGGAACCCATCACCTGATAGGGACCAGTCGATCGGCCGGGGGTCTGGTCCCCTCACAGAGTTCTGGGTTCCAGCTCAACCAAGTTCGTGAGGGAAATTCACCTGAGACCACATTCTGGAACAAGTTAAGAAGTCTTCTCTGACTCGTACGAGGAGACAAGTTACAGACAGATACTTGCCCATTGGTTCTGACCTCTATGACCCTTGCAATAGGGCAGTATACACAGAGTTCAGCCTTATGAGCTCCTATCTGACTTGTCTGTCTAACAATTGTAGAGCTTGCATTTATATACCCTTTTACAAGTCTTATCTCAACCATCTCTCTTACATATGATCGGTCGCTAAGATCTACGTCAATGTAACATTGACCAGATGTGTTATATGTTTCACTATATGTATGTATTTTAACAGTTTTAATGAGGGCACAAGCAGACCTTTGTTTGACCCTGTCAAACTTAATTGAATGTACTGTACATAACTTTAATTATTTCTAAACCACCTGTTTTCTTATCTTTATCTGTCTGATTTATATGCATTTCAAAGACTTGAGACAATTCTATATAACTTGAATCTATTCTAATGAACTTTCACCCAGTATACTATCTTAAAACATTTTCGAGAACACCTGTGTACAAGTACTTGTCATAAAGCAGAGGTCATTTAAAGTTCAACACTTAAAAATGAAGAATTTCTAAATCTATGGAAAACACAGTATACATTATCAAAGATTAATAATTTCTGCTTTACTTATTGAATAATAATATTGATACAACAACTACTATATAATAATAATATGAATAATAGTTATATTATCAATAAAACATATGCAAATCAATATGAATAATATGAAATACATTGGCTAATATGAGATTCTACAACAATTCAAAGAAGCTGCCCATGTAAGTGAAACAGGCCATTGTAAGGCTTCTGAAACAAAACAAATCCATCAGATAGCAGCAACATTAGGAGTGGCCAAATCAACCGTTTGGTACATTCTGAGGAAAGAACTGGTGAGCTCAGCAAAATAAAAAGGCCTGGACATCCACGGAAGACAACAGTGGTGGATCCTTTCTATGGTAAAGAAAATCCCATTCACAACATCCAGAGTGAAGGACACTCTCCAGGAGGTGGGCGTTTTATCATCAAAGTCTACAATCAAGAGAAGACTTCACAAAAGCAAATACAGAGGGTTCACCACAAGGTGCAAACCATTATAAGCCTGAATAATAGAAAAGCCAGATTAGACTTTGCCAAAAAACATCTAAAAAAGCCAGACCAGTTCTGAAAAAGCATTCTTTGGACGGATGAAACTAAGATGAATGTGTACCAGAATGATTGGAAGAAAAAAGTGTGGAAAAGGCTTGGAACAGCTCTCATGATCCAAAGCACACATCATCTGTAAAATATGGTGGAGGCAGTGTGATGGCATGGGCATGCATGGCTTCCATGGTGCATGGTGTTTATTGATGATGTGACAGAAGCAGCTGGATGAATTCTGCAGTGTTTGGAGATATACTATCAGCCCAAATTCAGCCAAATGCAGTAAAGTTGATTGGATGGCGCTTCACAGTACAGAATCGACAATGATCCAAAACATACTGCAGAAGCAACCCAGGAGCTTTTGAAGGAAAATAAGTGGAATATTCTGCAATGGCTCAATCCCCAGATGAAGGCAAAACCAAAGGCAGAAAGACCCATAAACAAAGAACAGCTGAAGACAGCTGCAGTTAGAGCCTGGCAAAGCATCAGAAAGGAGGAAACCCAGTCGTTGGTAATGACTTCAGGCAGCCATTGCCAGTAAAGGATTCTCAATATATATATATATATATATATATATTATTAAAAATTAACAATTTGTTTATGATTATATTCATTTATCCAATTACATTTTAGCCCCTGTAAATGGGGGGACTGTGTATAAAAATGGTTGCAGTTCCCACAATTTGTACTTGATATTTATGTTCAACCCCTTGAATTAAAGCTGAAAGTCTGCACTATACATTTGTATTGTTTCGTTTTAATTTTCATTCTGGTGGCACACAGAGCCAAACGTATGAAAATTGTGCCTCTGTCCAAATATATATGGACTTAACTGTATATCAAGCCCCCCCCCCCCCCGAGGTCATATCCACCATCACTTCTGCTGAAAGCTACCCACTGAGGAGGTAAAGGGACATGCTTGAAAGTCTTGCCTACAACTGTGGTCATTAGGCCTAACATCAGCCTGTTCTGCAAAGGTAAGCAAATTGGAGGTGAAACCCTTTTTCAAACATGGTGCCACAGCACTGTGGATTTTGGTGCAAGAAAATACGCACATCTCAGCAGATGCATGAGGGTGTCATTAAAAATTAAAGGCAGTGCTGTGTATCTGCTAAAGGGCAATACGTTTCTGTGGTGTCAGGAAAGCGATTCTGCATGCGGTCACAACACACACAAATGTGAGAGCAGGCTAAATGTTTTAGTTACATTGGTGGTCAGTGTAAATCTTCTCATTATATTGAGGTTTGGTGTAGAATCCTTTTATTCACACTAGTGGCCAGTGTGGAGGTCCCACTTACATTGGTGGCCAGTGTAAAATCCCTCCTTACATTGGTGGTTACTGTGAATGCTCCTATTACATTAGCGGTCAGTGTAAATCCCCATTACATACAAAGATCACTAATGTAATGGAGATTTACACTGACCACTAGGACAGTGCAAATCCCCATTACATTAGTGGTCAGTGTAAATCCCCATTACATTGGTGGCCAGTGTAGAGACTCCTCTTTATATTGGTAATCGATAAAAAAAATCCATACTTGCATTTGTGGTCAGTTTCAAATGCTCACTGACATTGGTGGTCCATGTAGAAGCCCCCTCTAAATTGGTGGGGAGTTATACTGGGATGATGCCCGCAGCTGCAGGCATCATCCCGGTACTGTTTTTAAGAGCCGGCAATTGGCTTTCCAAGTATAACAACCGATGCGGCTAAAAGCTGTTCAGCTGTTATACCGGAGGAGCGGGAGGGGACGTCCCCCCTCCCGTCGCCTCCCGCCGCTCTTACAAGGCCTCCAGATCCACCGGGAGGCCCGATCACCAATCCGCCGCCTCCAGCGGCTACTGACAGTCTGGAGCGAAGCCGTGAGCGGCTTCGTTCCAGCCTCCCAATAGTAAACACGGAAGCTACGTCATGACGTCACTTCCTGTTCACTCAGCTGCCAATGGCGCAAGTTTTAAAAAAAATATACAGTATTCAAAATCGCAGAAAAGGCAATCTGAATACTGTGAAGTGCAAAGGAGGGATCGGGGGTCTTTTATATCCCCGATCCCTCCATAAAGAGTACCTGTCACCACCTATTACTGTCACAAGGGATGTTTACATTCCTTGTGACAGCAATAAAAGTGATCAAAATTTTTTTTTTTTTAAACACAATTTATAAATATAAAAATAAATAAAATAAATAAGAAAAATTTTTTTTTTTTTAAAGCGCCCCCGTGAGCTCGCGCAACAAAGAAAAATGCATACGGAAGTCGCGCCCACATATGTAAACGGTGTTCAAATCACACATGTGAGGTATCGCCGCAATTGTCTGAGCGAGAGCAATAATTCTAGCACTAGACCTCCTCTGTAACTCTAACCTGGTAACCATAAAAAAAATTTAAAGCGTCGCCTATGGAGATTTTTAGGTACTGTAGTTTTTCGCCATTCCACAAGTGCATGCAATTATGTGTGACATGTTTGGTATCTATTTACTCGGCGTAACATCATCTTTCATATTATTCAAAAAAATTGGGCTAACTTTACGGTTTGGTTCTTTTAAAATTCATGAAAGTGTCAATTTTCCCAAAAAGTTGCATTTAAAACACCGCTGCACAAATACCGTGTGATAAAAAATATTGTAACAATCACCATTTTATTCTCTAGATTCTCTGCTAAAAAAATATATATATATATATATATATATATATATATATATATATATATATATATATAATGTTTGGGGGCTCTAAGTATTTTTCTAGCAAAAAACACAGATTTTAACTTGAGTTAAGAAGGGAATGAAGGGATTTTAACGGTGCAAGTGAACTAGACATAGAAAAGTTTTTCATAAAAAGGTACAATTTTTAATTCAACCATTAAAAAACATACAGTTTGTACAAAATTCATGAAATTTCAGTTTAAATAAAAACACAGTGGTCAAATAGGGTTAGAGTGTACAAATAACTTGGAAGATGATATAGTTGCATACTAGCCCGACATGTTTCGCATTGTTGCTTTATCAAGGGATATGCAAACTGAAGATGACATCATTTAACACTCCTATTGATTCTAGGAAAAATAAAAATTGCAAAAATTGACATTATGATTTGCACACAAAGTCAAGATAACACACATATTAGCCATAAACTAGCGCAATGTCGTCTCTGAAACAGCATTGAAAAGATGCTTACCCCCACAATGACCCAGAAACCTTTGTCGCTACCAGCGTGCACCAACCTGGACCAGGACCGGGATGAGGCCGAAGGTGGAACCACAGGGGACAGAAAGGTGGAGCTGTATATGGATTATAAAGTTCAGTGTGTCACAAGGGGAACTATTTGGTGGTGTTAAACGAGTAAATATATAACTACATTTTGTGGCTGTCAATGTAGTGAAGTATTTATTAGCTTATTGAGATTTTTGATCAAATTTTTGATCAATAATCACGGGGGATAGGAAGGAGTTAATTAGCTCAAGGGTGAAAGAACTCTCTAGCACTTACTCAATTGATTGGTCAGAGCAGCACCTGTAAGGTGGAGGCAGTCATCAGTGTCTATTAGGTTGTAGTTATAGGAAGTGATTCAGTAATGCTGATAAAGAAAGAAAAAACACAATCATAAAGATAGGGACTTTGCTGGGGATAAGGATAAAGAAAAGGAGAATCCGCTCTTTAAATAAATCACTGACAAAAATATAAGAGACACAGGGATGATAAATGGTAAATAAGAAATTAACGCAGATTGGTGTTTGTAGAGCAGTGTGTGGTAAGCTTACCAGTCACTAGCACTGCTGGAAAATGAGCTCCATCCTCCGGCGCTGACAGATTGGACTGTCAGATGAGCCAGCTTAAGTGCTGTCCCCCATCGAGCTGGCGTGTGACGTCACCAGCTCGATGCGGACGTGAAGGCGCCATTGCGCATGCCCGGGGAACCGAGATTCCCATCTTACTACAAGTCCCACGGGGCACAGCGGCCACGACCAGAGCCGACATGCGCAGTAGCTACGCATGACCTCCTAGTGCACCGCCCCGCCCGGACTGCAGGGATGGGAAGCGGGGCACAGAGGTGACCCACTGATGGAATTGATTTCCCAGGGAGCACGGCGCAATGTGGGCACATCTCAGGGATGTGCCCCGGGCGTCCGTATGGTTGCGATAGGCCACCCTGACACCGGGAAGAGGGCTGGGAGCGACCTGGCAGAGGGAAACCAGGGAGGCAACCGATCGGATGGAAAAGGACCACACACATCTCAATCCGATCAGTGAATCAGAGGAACAAAGCACTGTGAAAAAACACACAAAATAAATCAAACAATTATATACAGACATTAAGTTTATTACACATTTAAATCTATATCTAAATCAAAGGTTATATATTTGTAAGTACAAGCGATACATAATAGGAAAGAAAATAATATATTTAAACTAAAATTGGAGACTGATAGGGAGGGAGGAAAAAGTGGGGGAGGGAAGGGGGGGGGGAAACAAGGGAAGAAGGGTGAGTGTCAGATGAAAAAAGACACAGGTTATACTGGGAAATAGACTGAAAAACAAAATTAATGAAAAGTACTCCCCCCCCCCCTTCCCTCCCCCCCTTATTTTTGTCAGTGATTTATTTAAAGAGCGGATTCTCCTTTTCTAACATGTTAATAATGAGACAATGTGTCCATTACCATCTAGTTAAGTTTTACTGGATGATGTGTACTTAAACCTCGGCTATCAATTTTAGCTTTACTATAGTCCACTTGTTTATATTCCCTAGTCTCTTAAATTAACAAATTAACTCTTTATCCCCAGCAAAGTCCCTATCTTTATGATTGTGTTTTTTCTTTCTTTATCAGCATTACTGAATCACTTCCTATAACTACAACCTAATAGACACTGATGACTGCCTCCACCTTACAGGTGCTGCTCTGACCAATCAATTAAGTGCTAGAGAGTTCTTTCACCCTTGAGCTAATTAACTCCTTCCTATCCCCCGTGATTATTGATAAAAAATTTGATCAAAAATCTCAATAAGCTAATAAATACTTCACTACATTGACAGCCACAAAATGTAGTTATATATTTACTCGTTTAACACCACCAAATAGTTCCCCTTGTGACACACTGAACTTTATAATCCATATACAGCTCCACCTTTCTGTCCCCTGTGGTTGCACTTTCGGCCTCATCCCGGTCCTAGTCCAGGTTGGTGCACGCTGGTAGCGACAAAGGTTTCTGGGTCATTGTGGGGGTAAGCATCTTTTCAATGCTGTTTCAGAGACGACATTGCGCTAGTTTATGGCTAATATGTGTGTTATCTTGACTTTGTGTGCAAATCATAATGTCAATTTTTGCAATTTTTATTTTTCCTAGAATCAATAGGAGTGTTAAATGATGTCATCTTCAGTTTGCATATCCCTTGATAAAGCGACAATGCGAAACATGTCGGGCTAGTATGCAACTATATCATCTTCCAAGTTATTTGTACAATCTAACCCTTTTTGACCACTGTGTTTTTATTTAAACTGAAATTTCATGAATTTTGTACAAACTGTATGCTTTTTAATGGTTGAATTAAAAATTGTACCTTTTTATGAAAATGTCTAGTTCACTTGCACCGTTAAAATCCCTTCATTCCCTTCTTAACTCATAATCATGTTCAGGGATGTGGTGCTTATGTCTTAGGGTGTTTTACCCGTATTCGAAACCAAAACCTTAGTATACAGATTTTAACTTGTAAACACCAAATGTCAAAAATAGGCTTAGTCATGAAAGGGTTAAACCTCATTTGCCATGTAGTTGCCCACCCCATTAATTTTTTCAGATCTTTTTGTAAGGTTTCCACATCCTGCAGAGAAGTTATTGCCCTGCTTAGCTTAGTATCGTCTGCAAATAAGAGATTGAACTGTTTATCCCATCCTCCAGGTCGTTTATGAGCAAAATAAATAGGATTGGTCCCAGCACAGAACCCTGGGGGACACCACTACCCACCTCTGACCATTCCGAGTACTCCTCATTTTTCACGCCCCTGTAGCCAGTTTTCAATCCATGTACTCACCTTATGGTCCATTCCAATGGACCTTATTTTATACAGTAAACGTTTATGGGGAACTGCGTCAAATGCTTTTGCAAAATCCAGATACACCACGTCTACAGGCCTTCCTTTATCTAGATGGCAACTCACTTCCTCATAGAAAGTTAATAGATTGGTTTGGCAACGATTCTTCATGGATCCATGCTGATTACTGCGAACGATACCGTTCTCGTTACTAAAATATCAGTCAGTGAGCGATAATGATACACTGTAACCTCTCGCAACTAATCACAAATGGGGGCAAGGAAAATGTTTGCCCAGGGTCCAATCAATATTAAAGATGGCCCTGCTCTCTCTCATTGCAGAGAGGAAAAAAATGAGTAAAAAAAATAACAAATAAAAAAAATACCTAGATCAAGGTTTGTGCCAGGCTCAAGGCCAGTATTTTTTGGGCAGGATTTATTTATTTTAAATTAGTATCAGTTAGTGTCCATGTGTTTTAGGTAGGATAAAGTAAAAAACTGTGCACTATTGTTTCTGGGCTGTACTACAGGTACAAACAACTAACATACAGGGGTATTGCTGTGATCGTGAGGAGCAGAATTTATTTTGGGTTGTTCTTTGGTGGAAGGTTATGGTAGTAGCAAGAAATATATATATTTTTTTAACTATTTTGGGCCAGTAGTCTTTGATAAAAAGGTATACATTACCAATTTGTCCTTAAAAAAACGCGGTATAATCCACCTGAATGCAGAAAGTAGTCATGATATGTACAGTTTTACGAACACATGTCAAAGTTGCAAAATTGTGCTTAGGCATTAACATTTGTTTTACCCTTAAGCGCGATGGGGTTAATTTTTTGTTCAGAATACTACACTGAGTTTATTCCCATTTTTTTTGGACACAAGTCTCTGGAAGAGCAAAGTCGAAAAACATGGATGGAGAAGAAAGTCACAGACACTTGGAGATTGCGTCGTTTGACCTGTATATAATTAAGGGCCATGTGCTCTGGTGAGAATTTAAGAATTATAATAATAGAGGAAGATATAAGGAAATGCAATAAATTGTTTTATGGACATGGTCATTTAAAGGGTAACTAAAGGTTAGTTTTTTTTTAAACATGTCATACTTACCTCCCCCGGTCCTCCTCTTCTGGGGTCCCTCAGCGGCGCTCCTGGCTCCTCCTATTCTTGAGTGACCTGTTGGAGAGCCGATCACCCTTTGGCACTTGTACGGACATGCTCCCGTGTGCTGCTGCGTTTATTGACAGACGCCCCCGCGTCATTGTGTTTGATCGACAGCAGCAGGAGCCAATGGATGCGCTGCTATCAATCTATCCGATCAGGACCCGAGACACCAGCTGGATCGACCGGGTTCAGGTAAGTAAAAGGGGGCTCTGTGGAAAATGTACACATATTGCAGAGAAAGATAGTACAACCCTGCGGTAGGAAAATTATATCTGCTTACCAGATACCAATGACTCCTTTACTTAAAAAGAGTCATTAGTGCTTGCGCAGGGTTGTGCCTGCTCACATAGGACGACTGGATGCTGGGTGGTACTTAAGCAAAAAGACCCTTCCGGCCCCGATAGTTCAGACATGGGATATGTGGAAAATAAAAATAGCTTCCATAGTGTAAAACCGTTTATTAAAATGATAAGAAAAACAGATAAAAGTCCAAATGGCCACTTACATTTGTGGGTGCCTACCTGGCACTGGGGCTGCTCACTTGTCTAGGTAGGATTAGGATCGGGATCCCATCGCATCGAGGTTCGGCGTGCGTTCCCCCGGCATGAGTAGCAAACCAGAGAACCGGACGTAGGTGGAGATCACTTGACCACGTACCGCTCCGACGTACGTTTCGTAAGAACGTCTTCAGGGAAGCGCCTCTGAAGACGTTCTTACGAAACGTACGTTGGAGCGGTACGTTCCCTGCAGACGTTCTTACGAAACGTACGTCGGAGCGGTACGTGGTCACGTGATCTCCACCTATGTCCGGTTCTCTGGTTTGCTACTCACGCCGGGTGAAACGCACGCCGAACCTCAAGACGATGCGACGGGATACCGATCCTATTTCTACCTAGACAAGCAAGCAGCCCCAGTGACGGGTAGGCACCCACAAATGTAATCGCCCATTTGGCCTTTTATCTGTTTTTCTTATTTTAATAAACGGTTTTACACTATGGAAGCTATTATGGTTTTCCACATATCCCATGCCTGAACTATCGAGGCCAGAAGGGTCTTTTTGCCTAATTACCACCCAGCATCCAGTCGTCCTATGTGAGCAGGCACAACCCTGCACAAGCACTAATGACTCTCTTTTTAAGTAAAGGAGTCATTGGTATCTGGGAAGCAGATATCATTTTCCTACCGCAAGGTGTACTATCTTTCTCTCTTGGTGAAGGAATCTTTACTTGTGAACATCAAGAAATCAATCTAATTTAGAAGAAACTTATTTTCCTGTGTGTCACTCTCTATCAAGATAGTCCACTGCTGAGACTGTGTCATTGTCACTGATCATTGTGTGTCACTTTATATTATGTGACGTTGCTACATATTTACTATTATTGGTTTTCACTCTTTACTTCTCAATTTTTTGTGAGAAGTCCTAGCTAATAATTTCCTTTTTCCTATCACATTAGCTTTTATTTTTCACCTAATCTAGTCACTAGCGCCCCCTTATTTACTCACTTACAATCTGATCATTATATGTTCAAGTTGGGAAGCAGCTTGGTTTGGTCATTTAATCTTTTTAGACATTACTTACCTTATTTGGCACGGAGTTCTTCTCTTTTTCTTAATCATATTGCAGAGAGGTACTGATTTAATTTTTTTCCTTCATAAGCTTTAAAAGTGACATAACAAGAGTAGCTAAGGCTCTGGATGAAGCATCTTTGATCTCTCTAGCCTCAGCAAGATTATAAGAAAAGACATGCTGTAGCAGATTGTTGGGTACAGCTGCCCCTAGTCAGCTTCTTACTTTTAGAATTTTTATTTTACTAGTCACTGCAATACACGCACATATATTATATATATATATATATATATATATATATTATAATATATACACACACAATATATTAAAAGTATTGGGATGCCTGCATTTACACACACAAACTTTGATTGCATTGAAGTCTTAGTCCATAGGGTTCAATATTGAGTTGGCCCACCCTTTGCAGCTAGAACAGCTTCAACTCTTCTGGGAAGGCTGTCCACAAGGTTTAGGAGTGTCTATGGGAATGTTTGACCATTCTTCCAGAAGCGTATTTGTGAGGTGAGGCCCTGTTGTGGACAAGAAGGCCTGGTTTGCAGTCTCTCTAATTTATCCCAATATTTTTGGTGTGTGTGTGTGTGTGTGTGTGTGTGTGTGTGTGTGTGTGTGTGTGTGTGTGTGTGGTTTTGCCAAAAATAAAAACAAAAACGCAAAGATCCACCAAAAACGTGATTTATTAGAAAGAAAAAAAAAAATGGTTACAGTGTTCAGTTTCAGGAAAAGTTAATCCATGCGTGCCTTCAGTGTCCGTGTAGTAACCTTATCTTTTTCTCTGTAAAGATAGAAGTTCAAATTTTAGTCTTCAAATTGGGTTTCACAAAATTTTATATATAGGAGAATCTATAACAATCATTTCACAGAATCACATTCTTTTATTGATTTCTGACTTCAAGATATTTTCCAGAAAAATTGAAAAACATACATAAATACACAGTATCTCACAAAAGTGAGTACACCCCACACATTTTTGTAAATATTTTATTATATCTTTTCATGTGACAACACTGAAGAAATTACACTTTGCTACAATGTAAAGGAGTGAGTGTACAGCTTGTATAACAGTGTAAATTTGCTGTCCCCTCAAATTAACTCAACACACAGCCATTAATGTCTAAACCGCTGGCAACAAAAGTGAGCACACCCCCAAGTGAAGATGTCCAAATTGGGCCCAATTAGCCATCTTCCTTCCCTGGTGTCATATGACTCGTCAGTGTTACAAGGTCTCAGGTGTGAATGGGGAGCAGGTGTGTTAAATTTGGCGTCATCGCTCTCACTCTCTCATACTGGTCACTGGAAGATTAACATGGCACCTCATGTCGAAGAACTCTGAGGATCTGAAAAAAAGAATTGTTGCTCCACATAAAGCTGGCCTAGGCTATAAGAAGATTGCCAAGACCCTGAAACTGAGCTGCAGCACGGTGGCCAAGACCATACAGTGGTTTAACAGGACAGGTTCCACTTAGAACTAGGGCTGAAACAACTAATCGATTATGAAAATAGTTGTCAACTATTTTCATAATCGATTAATCAGCCAGCCGATTAGTTGGCCGGCATACAGAATGCATTATTTGTTTACATATCAGGAAACACAGTGCAGCACACTTACAGTTCAGCACACCATCCATACGTGTCAGTAAGTGCCTGAGAACTTGCGAATGTGAATGTGTGAGGAGCAATGTCTCATAGGACATGTAGTCCTGGGCAGGAAGTGAGTGGATCTAAAGGCAGAAGTTTTTTTACCTTGCTATAGGGGCTCACTATACTATAACTTGCAGCTTGCTATTGGGGCACTTTAAAGGCAGGAGAAGCCAGAAGCAATCGGTGGGGGACCCCAGAAGAGAAGAATTGGGGCTGCTCTGTGCAAAACTATTACACAGAGAAGGTAAGTATAACATGTTTGTTTTAAAAAAAAAATACTTTAAAGACTGTGCAGGGAAGATCAGCATCTGACCCCAGAGAAGGTGGAGGCTGATAGACTAGAGGTAATAGAAGGCATACCTATTACATTTAAAGTAAACTTTTACATGGGGGCAGGGCACATTTCAGGTTGCATTACATGCGCCCCAGCGTGAAAGGGGTCTAAATAAAAAATGTGATCTCCGAGTCTGATGATATTTACCAGATTCAACCTCCAATAGTATATACAGTATATCTCTTCTGTCTGTTATTCTCAGAGTGGATTAGAGATTTTGCTCCATAATCATATAGTTGGTTAGTTATATTTACCACTGCATATAGATTTTTAAGAATAAATTGCCTTTTTTTTTTTAAACTTTACATATTAAATTATACGCCACTTTTTTTAAGGTTATTATCCGATTAATCGAAACAATAAATTGGCCAACTAATCGATTATTAAAATAATCGTTAGTTGCAGCCCTACTTAGAACAGGCCTCGCCATGGTCGACCAAGCAAGTTGAGGGCACATGCTCAGCGTCATATCCAGAGGTTGTCTTTGGGAAATAGACATACGAGTGCTGCCAGCATTGCTGCAGTGGTTGAAGGGGTGGGGGGGTCAGCCTGTTAGTGCTCAGACCAGACGCCGCACACTGCATCAAATTGGTCTGCATAGCTGTCATCCCAGAAGGAAGCCTTTTCTAAAGATGATACAGAAGAAAGCCCGCAAACAGTTTGCTGAAGACAAGCAGACTAAGGGCATAGATTACTGGAACCATGCCCTGTGGTCTGATAAGACCAAGATAAACTTATTTGGTTCAGATGGTGTCAAGCGTGTGCCTACAGTCAAGCATGGTGGTGGGAGTGTCATGGTTTAGGGCTGCATGAGTGCTGCTGGCACTGGGGAGCTACAGTTTATTGAGGGAACCATGAATGCCAACCTGTACTGTGACATTAATGGTCAGCAAGTACCCTAGGCCTACACTTGAAGCACCACCACTACGCCTATGCGAGAAAAAATAAACTTATACAGCGTAGCTGGCACTTTAAAAAGTGCAAAAATGTGAAAAAATTTTTTAAACCTCTAACCAAAATGAGATAAAAATAGTAGCGCTAAAATTAATAATAAAGTGAACGTAAATATACATTTCTGAACATACAATAATAACCACCCTGTGACAAGTGTGAAAATAGGAGAACAAATAATCTATAATAAAACAACCATAATCTTACAGTACTAAAGCTTTATGTGATGTCTTCTCAAATCTTCCACCACACCACTATGTGACAGTGATTTCACTCCCTTCAGATAGCGCACTCACCAGCTTCCAATGCCTTACACTTCTCTGCTTGGCTATAGCGCTTTCAACCACACACAAAAGGGGTTAAGTGAATTCCAGAATCCAGCCGTGAACATCAATCGGGATCTCTCTTCAAATATCATTATATGTAGAAATACAGATTTGCATATCTGCAAATAAACAAAAATAAAAAAAATAGTATTGTGGTTGCGATCAAATATTTGCACCTGCAATCAAAAGAGCGTGGTTTCACCTTCTGACCCGGAAATGAGTCATTGTAAGCATCCGGAATTTCCTGTGCTGGTCAGGATCTCCATCTAGGTGGACATGGCGAGAAACCACACTCTTTTGATTGCAGGTGCAAATATTTGATCGTAACCACAATTCAAATTTTTTTTATTTTTATTTGCAGCTATGCAAATCTGTATTTCTACATATAATGATATTTGAAAAGAGATCCCGATTGATGTTCACGGCTGGATTCTGGAATTTACTTAACCCCTTTTGTGTGTGGTTGAAAGCGCTATAGCCAAGCACGGAAGTGTAAGGCATTGGAAGCTGCTGAGTGCGCTATCTGAAGGGAGTGAAATCACTGTCGCATAGTGGGGTGGTGGAAGATTTGAGAATACATCACATAAAGCTTTAGTACTGGAAGATTATGGACGTTTTATTATAGATTTGTTCTCCTATTTTCACACTTGTCACAGGGTGGTTATTATTTATTGTTGTATATTCAGCAATTTATATTTACTTTCACTTTATTAATTTTAGCGCCACTATTTTTATCTCATTTTGGTTAGAGGTTTAAATATTTTTCACATGTACTGTGACATCCTGAAGCAGAGCATGATCCCCTCCCTTCGGAGACTGAAGGGAGGGGATCAAACACACCTCCAAGACCACCACTGCCTTGCTAAAAAAAGCTGAGGGTAAAGGTGATGGACTGGTCAAGCATGTCCCCAGACCTAAACCCTATTGAGCATCCTCAAACGGAAGGTAGAGGAGCACAAGGTCTCCAACATCCACCAGCTCGGTGATGTCGTCATGGAGGAGTGGAAGAGGACTCCAGTGGCAACCTGTGAAGCTCTGGTGAAGTCCGTGCCCAAGAGGGTTAGTTCAGTGCTGGAAAATAATGGTGGCTTCACAAAATATTGACACTTTGGGCCCAATTTGGACATTTTCACTTAAGGGTGTACTTTTGTTGCCAGACATTAATGGCTGTGTGTTGAGTTATTTTGAGTGGGCAGCAAATTTACACTGTTATACAAGCTGTACACTCACTACTTTACATTGTAACAAAGTGTCATTTCTTCAGTGTTGTCGCATGAAAAGATATAATAAAATATTTACAAAAATGTGAGGGGTGTACTCACTTTTCTGAGATACTGTGGTTAGATAGAATGTTTGGGGTTCTGAGTAATTTCCTAGAAAAATAAATGATTTTTACATGTAGGAGAGGAATGCCAGAATTGGCCCGGTAGGGAAGTGGTTAAGGATGTTCTGTACTCAGACTGTGCTCACCCCGAAAAGGCATTTGCTCTGCCAAAAAAGGTTTGTTCAAGAGGAACTACAGTATGCTCACATAATTTGTAATAAAAACATCTTTGCCATTCTGATGCTTCCCTCCAACCACTTTGCATATTATGTTATATATACACTGCGACTCCGTACTTGCCAAATATGCTGCAGAAAATCTCCCTCCACTATGTCTGGCTGCAGCCATTTTAACTGTGGGCAGCTGAAGCTGCTGCCTGTTCACTTCCTGGACTTACACAGACACACATCTCCAGCTTTCATTGGACCTCTTATGACTGACTCATCCCCCCCCCCCCCCCGGCAAACTCTCACAAGAGTCAGAGTGCTGTGCATGAGGTCATAAGCCTAGGCTAATGACCAGACAAGAAATGGGAAGTGGGCTGTATAAAGTATTTACTGGCAGAAAAAAAATGTTTTACTATCCAAAAGTTAAAGCAACAAGGGCAGAAGATTTAATAGAATGGAAAGTTGCAAAAATGACTGAAGGTCCGCTTTCAGCAATACCACACGGAGAGCGAGTTCACCAACTAATGGGTGTTCAGTAGATCTGGCGATTTCTTATCTCAATCAGAACCTGGAGGATGGGGTAAACAGTTCAATCTCTGTATTTGCAGAACATACTAAGCTAAGCAGGGCAATAACTTCTCCGCAGGATGTGGAAACCTTGCAAAAAAATCTGAACAAATTAATGGGGTGGGCAACTACATGGCAAATGAGGTTCAATGTAGAAAAATGTAAAATAATGCATTTGGGTGGCAAAAATATGAATGCAATCTATACACTGGGGGCAGAACCTCTGTGGGAATCTAGGATGGAAAAGGACCTGGGGGTCCTAGTAGATGATGCAATGCCAAGCTGCTGCTAACAAAGCAAACCGAATATTGGCATGCATTAAAAAGGGGATTAATTCCAGAGATAAAACAATAATTCTCCCGCTCTACAAGACTCTGGTCCGGCCCCACCTAGAGTATGCTGTCCAGTTCTGGGCACCAGTCCTCAGGAAGGATGTACTGGAAATGGAGCGAGTACAAAGGGCAACAAAGCTAATAAAGGGTCTGGAGGATATTGGTTATGAGGAAAGGTTGCGAGCACTGAACTTATTCTCTCTGGAGAAGAGACACTTGGAGAGGGGATATGATTTCAATTTACAAATACCATACTGGTGACCCCACAATAGGGATAAAACTTTTTAGCGGAAGGGAGTTTAACAAGACACGTGGCCACTCATTAAAATTAGAAGAAAAGAGGTTTAACCTTAACCCAGTAAAGAGGGTTCTTTACTGTAAGAGCGGCAAGGATGTGGAATTCCCTTCCACAGGCGGTGGTCTCAGCGGGGGGCATCGATAGTTTCAAGAAACTATTACCTGAACGACCACAACATACAGGGATATACAAGGTAATACTGACATATAATCACACACATAGATTGGACTTGATGGACTTGTGTCTTTTTTCGACCTCACCTACTATGTAATCCCACATGTCCCGTAGGTGATGTCCTGTATTTAAAGATGCTTTGGACTAGTGTCTGGAGGCATTATCTAACCACCTCAATACTGGGCACTTTCACCCCTTTCCTACCCAGACCAATTTTCAGCGCTCTCACTATTTGAATGAGAATTGCAACACTGTATCCAAATGAAATTATAATTTTCACACATATAGAGCTTTCTTTTGGTGGTATTTAACCCGGAAGATTTGGCTGCTCAATGACCAGAGCACTTTTTACAATTTGGCACTGCGCTGCTTTAACTGGTAATTGCACGTTCATGCAATGTTGTACCCAAACAAATTTTGCGTCCTTTTTTTTCCCCACAAATAGCTTTCTTTTGATGGTATTTGATTGCCTGTGCGATTTTTATTTTTTGCGATAAATGGAAAAAGACCGAAAATTTTGAAAAAAAAAATATATATATATTTTCTACTTTTTGTTATAAAAAAAAAAAAAAAATCTAATAAACTAAAATTTCAGCATACATTTAGCCCAAAATGTATTCAGCCACATGTCTTTGGTAAAAAAAAAAGTCAATAAGCGTATGTTTGCGCAAAAGTTATAGCGTCTACAAACTAGGGTACATTTTCTGGAATTTACGCAGCTTTTAGTTTATGACTGCCAATCTCATTTCTTGAGGTGCTAAAATGGGGCAGTACAACCCCGACCCCCCCCAAATGACCCCATTTTGGAAAGTAGACACAGGGAAATTGCTGAGAGGCATGTTGAGTCCATGGAATATTTTATCACCACAGGGGGTTTTAGTTTTTGCGCTACAAATGAAAAAAAAAAAAAGAAGAATGAAAATTATGAAAAAATAAAGTTGCAGTTTGTTATAAAATTTTGGAAACAAGTAGTTTTTCCCTTGATAAATTTTGATCAAAATTTATACTGCTACATTTCTTTGGTAAAAATAACCCAAATCAATGTATATTATTTAGTCTGTGTAAAAGCTAGAGTCAAGCTATGGTACCAAACATTGAAATTTAATTGATCACAGCTGATGTACGGGCCTCATTTCTTGAGGCCCCAACAGAGGGGTAGGCAACCTCAGCACTCCAGCTGTGGTGAAACTACAAATCCCATCATGCCTCTGTCTCTAAGAGTCAGGCCTGAGATTGTGCCCCAACATGTCAAGACAGTACAAATAACCCCCCCCCCCCCCAAAATGACCCCCCTTTTTTTTTTAAAGCAGCCCATCAAAGGTATTTGGAAAGAGGCATGACAAATTTTTGAAGTTGTAATTTTTTCCCACAACTCTTTGTAAAATTAAGAAATTATTTTTTTTTTCCCACAAAAATGTCATAATTTATTAATCACACACGGCATTGGCATACTTGCAACTACACCCCAAAACACATTCTGCTACTCGTGCTGAGGATGGCGATAAAGTAGCACAACAGCCACAAAGAGCATCTTCAGCCATTATCCACTTTAAAGGCTAGATCACACCAGATTCAGCTCTGTGCGCTTTTTTTCTGCACTAAAAATGCATGCACCGTGTTTTCCATGTATTCCAATGGGTCTAGTTCACACCATGCAGTCAGTTTCCGGAAACTGACTGCATGGTATGAACTACAGCCATAGGAATACAGGGAAAACACTGTGCATGCATTTTGTGCAGAAAAAAAGCGCACAAAACTGCACGGAACTGCATCTGGTGTGAACTGGCCCTAAAAGGAGAAGTATGGGAATGCAAAAATAGGTAGTACATGCTACCTTCATACCTGCATTGCATTTCTTTCTTTCCCTAGTCTTTTTTCTTTTTTGCAGAATAGTCTTTTGAAATGTCCAGAATCAGCCTCTAATGGTGTTCTCTCAGTTCAAAAGTTTCCAAGGGGTGGACACAGCTCCAAAATCCAGCCACTCCTTCACTCCCTCCCTCTGGAGGACATGTGGGTGTGATTGGTGAAGAGGTGCACACCCAGGCTGCTATCTACAAGGAGCACGGTTTTCACGTGCCTCTGTTTCCATGGCAGCGTGTCCCCAGCTAAAACCTGGAAGCAGGGGCAGTGTGACTGCAAGTCTCCTCTGCAAAACTTCAACACCTCTCCCCTGGGCTTTGATGTTCCTGTGTCCTCTGAATCCCCACCACTGATACTGATGTAATCTCTATCCCCACCACTGCTGATGTCCTCCCTATCCCCACAACTGCCACTGATGTCATCCTTATCCCCACAACTGCCACTGACGTCATCCTTATCCCCACACCAACACTACTGATGTAATCTCTATCCCCACCACTGCCACTGATTTATTTATTTTATTTATTCCAGGTACTTATATAGCGCTGTCAATTTTCGCAGCACTTTACATATACATTGTACAGTCACATCAGTCCCTACCCTCAAGGAGCTTACAATCTAAGGTCCCTATCTCACATTCATACTAGGGACAATTTAGACAGGATCCAATTAACCTACCAGCATGTCTTTGGAGTGTGGGAGGAAACCAGAGTACCCGGAGGAAACCAACGCAGGCACAGGGAGCACATGCAAACTCCAGGCAGGTAGTGTCGTGGTTGGGATTTGAACCAGCGACCCTTCTTACTGCTAGGCGAGAGTGCTACCCACTACACCACTGTGCCGCCCTAATGCACTGATGTCATCCTTAACCCCACCACTGATGTCATCCTCATCTCCACACCACCACTGCTACTGACATAATCTCTATACCCGCCACTGCTGTCGTCATCCCCATCCCCGCCACTGATGTCATCCCTATCCTCACCACTGCTACTGATCTCACCCACACCTCCACTGATGTCATCCACCTCCCTATCCCCACCACCGCTGATGTCACCCCTATCCCCACCACCGCCACTGATGTCACCCACATCCCCACCACCGCCACTGATGTCATCCCTATCCCAACCACCACTGTTACTGATGTCATCCCTATCCCCACCAGTGCCACTGATGTCATCCCCACCAGTGCCACTGATGTCATCCCTATCCCAACCACCGCTGTTACTGATGTCATCCCTATCCCCACCAGTGCCACTGATGTCATCCCCATCCCCACCAGTGCCACTGATGTCATCCCCATCCTCACCAGTGCCACTGATGTCATCCCTATCCCCACCAGTGCCACTGATGTCATCCCTATCCCAACCACCACTGTTACTGATGTCATCCCTATCCCCACCAGTGCCACTGATGTCATCCCTATCCCCACCAGTGCCACTGATGTCATCCCTATCCCCACCAGTGCCACTGATGTCATCCCTATCCTCACCACTGCCACTGATGTCATCCCTATCCCCACCACTGCCACTGATGTCATCCCTATCCCCACCACTGCCACTGATGTCATCCCTATCCCCACCACTGCCACTGATGTCATCCCTATCCCCACCACTGTCGTCATCCCTATGCCCCACCATGTAGGCAATGCTGACAAAAGCCAGTGCTGGATTTTACTTTAACCACTTCAATACAGAGCATTTTTACCCCCTTTCTGCCCAGACCAATTTTCAGCTTTCAGTGCTGTAACATTTTCAATGACAATTGCGCGGTCATGCAACACTGTACCCATATGAAATTTTGATCATTTTTTTCCCCACAAATAGAGCTTTCTTTTGGTTTATATTTTATCACCTCTGCGGTCTTCATTTTTTGCACTATAAAACAAAAAACAAAAAAAAGAGCGACAATTTTTGAAAAAAAAAAAAAAAAAAAACCCACAATATTTTTTTTACTTTTTGCTATAATAAATATCCCAATTAAAAAAAATAAAAAAAAATAATAATAAGTAAAATTTCTTCCTCAGTTTAGGCCGCTATGCTACATATTTTTGGTAAAAAAATAAATTATAATATAATTAGGGCTGAAACAACTAATCGATTAATCGACAACTAATCGATTATGAAATTAATCGATTTCTAATTTAATAATCGATTAATCGGCCAGTAACACAATGTGGTTAAAAATAAAACTAAAATGAGCCCTTTATAGTGCAAAAAGAGCAAATAATCACTACTGTAACTATTTCTTTCACAGTAAAAAAAATGAACAGTAGTGATTATTTGCTTTTTTGTACTATAAACGGCTAATATTCGTTTAACCCCATTATGTTACTAAATGTCTTACACCTGGTTCACATCTGTGTGTTTTTTGGTGCGTTTTGCAGAAACGCACTACAGTTCATTAACACGGTTTCCTTTGGGACACGTTCATATCTATGCTTTTTCAGCCGGTGCGTATTTGGAAAGCGCCAGTGACTTTTTTTTTTTTTTACGCAAAACAGTGCTTTTTTGGTTCAACATACTTCAATGGAGAAGCAAAATCACGTGCACAAAAATCAAAATGCACAGCAAAGAGCACTGCATAAACAGATCAAAAGCAAACTGCATAGGTGTGCACCGAGCCTTATGCTGGCCATACCGATCAATTTTCAGATGAGAATATTCAGACGAAAAATCTTTGTACATTCGATGAATGAAAGAATGTTTGAAATTTTCACTTGTTTTTAACATTCTGTTTTAAAAATAATTGTAATTTCTGAACGAAAACCACATAGACTGATAATTCCTTTCACCAAGAAGTTTATTACTTCCAAATTTTCCCATTACTGTGGTTGAAAATGAACCCCCTAACGATTAGAAAATCAAGCGTTCTTATCTCTCCTCTAATAGTATATACAGTATATCTCCTCTGTCTTTTATTCTCAGAGTGGATTAGATATTTTACTCCCTAACCATATAGTTGGCTATTTTTATTTACCACTGCATAGAGATATTTAAGAATAAATTGCCTTTTTTTAAAACTTTACATTTTAACTAAATTATACACCACACTTTTTTTTAAGGTTATTAGCCGATTAATTGAAACAATAATCGACCAACTAATCGATTATAAAAATAATCGTTAGTTGCAGCCCTAAATATAATATATATATGCAAAAGTTATAGCACCTACAAAAAAGGGAATAGATTTATGTAGATTTTTTTTTTTTTTTTTTTTTTTTTTACTAGTAATGGCAGCGATCTTCGATTTTTGTCAGGACTGATATTGCAGCGGATAAAAATTGGACACATGACGCTATTTTGGGACCATGGACAATTATACAGCGATCAGTGCTATAAACATGCACCGATTACTGTATAAATGTCACTGGCAGGGAAGGGGTTAACATTAGCGGGCAATCAAGGGGTTAAATGTGTTATCTAGGGAGAGATTCTAACTCTTGGGGGAGGGGACTGACTGGGGGAGGTGACCAATCGGTGTTCCTATATACACAAGGAAAACACGATCTGTCTCCTTCCCCCTGACAGGAGGTGGATCTGTGCGTTTACACACACAGATCCACGTCCCTGTTCTGTGACAAGCAATCGCGGGTGCCTGGCGGACATCACGGCCGCCGGGCATGTGCATCGGCTCCCAAGTGACACGGCGGGAGCGTGTGCCCCCTAGACGGCCGGGAAGCTGAGGATGTCATATGACGGCCGCCCAGGATGAGAGAGCCACCTTGCGGCCGTCAAATTACGATACGCGGGATGGGAAGTGGTTAAAAATGTATTCTTTTGTATTAGATCTTTCTGTCTGCAACGGGGGGGGAGGTAGATCTGTGTGTTGTGTGAAGTCTCGGGAAAGAGCAGAGAGCAGACATCAAGCAAGATGACAGAAAAATGGGTGTGATCCAGACTCCCCATTGTCGTATGACTCTTCAAGAAAGATTTGTAGATATCAGCAGCTCATAAGGATTAGGATTAAGCAAAAAAAAAAAAAAAAAAAAAAAAAGAAGAAGGAAACCCTGTATTTTTGCTAGAAAATGACTTAGAATCCCCAAACGTTATAGATTTTTGTAGCGGAGGCCCTAGAGAATAAATGGTGGGTTTTGCAAATGTTTTGGATGCAATTTTACACACTAACGCATAAATACATTTTATTGAATGTCAATGCACAGAGACAATATAATATACAAATTTTTGGTAAAATATAAAATACGGTGCTGCGCCGGGTAAATAGATAACAAACATATCATGCTTTAAAATTGTGCACGCTTGTGAAATGGCGCCAAGCTTCGATATTTAAAAAAGCTCCATAGGAGCCGCTTTATAAGCCTTTATTGGTTACCAGTTTGGAGTTACACAGGAGGTCTGGTGCTAGAATTCCTGCTCTCGCTCTGATGTTCGCGGTGATACCTCACACGTGTGGTGCGATCACTGTTTATGTATGCATACAGGACCAACGTGTGCGTTTGCCTTTGCAGATATCACAATGGAACACTATTGCAGATGTTTTTTGTACTGGTACAGGTGTTTTGTGCACTGGTAGAGATGTGATGGGGCACTGACAGATGTTTTTGTACACTAGTACAGATGTTCAGGGGGACACTGACAGATGTTTTGTGCACTGGTACAGATGTGATGGGGACACTGATAGAGGTTTATGGGAGCAGGGACAGTGGTACTTGGTGTGTGGGGATCTGTGACGGCACTGAGTGTAAAACTATTTCTTACACACAGAGCTGTCAGACGTTGCAGATTCCCCCACACGGAGCTCTCACTGAGCACAGCAGAGAGAACACTCACAGAGACATGTGTCTGTTTACAATGTGAAGGCTGCGATTGGACACAGCCGTCACATGGTCAGGAGGGCCAATCACAGCGCCAATATTGGCTGTACCGTGATCACAGCCATCATAGGAACGAGCGGCCGCCCGATCTGAGGGACGTTCCTGAATGAAAGGCCGACCCCGGCCATTTATGTGCAGTGGCTGGGTGGGAAGAAGTTAAAGCCTCATTGCCTTGATGGGGCAGCTTAGCGGCTGGCGATTGCAGCTATAAGTGTCTGTCAAGGTCTTGCATGACAGGAGAGGGGGACCCTTCTAGTGAAGAGATACCGATTTAAAAACAGGAACCTGGAAGATTTTGCTCATGCACTTAGCTTCTCAGTGGGACACCCTCTGGTCTGGGAGTTTTGCACGTACAGGATTTGATGGCTGCAGTCTTGGTCAGCGGAGTCACCCTGCAAGAGGCATGTGGAACTTTACATTTTCAAGGAGAATATTTGTTTAGCCCTGCTCTGAATGATTGCATCCAGAAGATGCACAGTCCAGGAACAGCAGGGGAAGGGAAGGGGATCACCGCTCCAGGTGGATATGTGGATACAAGACTCTCCTCATTCCGGAATATAGCCTTTATTCTAAAAAGTCCAACAGACACAAATCATAGCAAAAAAAATGGGACAAACGAGCTGACACGTTTCACACTTAACAGTGCTTAGTCATAGCTACCCTACCACCAAGAGTGATGCAATATATATATATACTAAAATATTTCAGATATGTGACTCCATGTGTAGTTAATTGAGTCCAATTACTGAATTAGATATTCAATTAAGAGAAACCCTTGATTAGCAAACATGATCAACATGTGCGATTTAGGGGAGTGCACATGAAATTGTGAATTCAGTGTGAAGATTAAACAAATACTTTAATAATAAATTAAGATTAAACCAAACTAAAATAAAGTGTCTAAATAGATTTTTTTAATAAATTGTTCCAATGAACTGTGAATATATCTAATAAATATATAAATATTAAAATTATATAAATATATTTTCCAAAACATGCTTAGTCGCAGAAATATATGGAGTTAAATGAATAAATATGTGCTGTCTAACACCAACTATGTCTAAGGAACATGTAGTCATATATATTTCGTATATATATTTTTAGGAGATCCACCAGGTCTCTGTTGTATATGCGATATGTGCATCATGAAGTCACATATGTTCCGAAAAATGTTTCCCACTATTATGACTAGACTCATGGTGGTTTGCATGGGTTGTAGTGTAGACATTGTGTATTGATAGCTCTTGTGATTATATCTGGAATTTCAATTATATATTATCTGTGAGTATAGGGGTGTGCGGTCAGTTTGGTGGATACATGCATTTTTTGACATACATATAAGACCTCATCAGCCATGAGTCATGGGGATGTTTTTATTAACATTAATATATTAACATTTAGCATCAAACATGAGCAGTGAATGCATTTTCTGATGAAATGTGTATCTGATGCCTTGTTTGGGTGTGTACATTGTTACATAGGTGTCGGGACTGAGCAGTAAGCGTGCCTTGCTAATTAATTTTTATTCAATGCTTTATCTAGGGGGAGACACGCTAGGTTTTGTGATGGTTGCTATGCCAACACTCGTGTGAGTGTTGTTGCGGGTTCGTTGGATGCTAGCAGTAATTACATATATGCCCGGCCTATTATACATAGGATATGTCTGTGTACTTAGACATGTTTATCTAGGGACGTATTTGGTTATGACATTGACTTATTGAGTTTAGGTTTATCACACATTGCTAGCTATTAGCATGTCCCAGATAAGATTTACCATTTAGGTTTCAGTTTACAATGTTTCATGAAATCAACATTGTTGTGTGTATGCCCGTCCTTAATGGGAAGTGTGGCAAAACTCTGGCCGTCTCTGACCACTCTGTACACATAGTCTTGTGGATATGAGTGGGAGTATTATCCACAGATGGGTTTTCATCTACATGTTGGCAGTCTAGTTAGCCATTACGACTCTAAGCAGGACATGTCCTGAACATTATGAACCATTGGGAGGTTTGAGTGAGGATACGTCTACAAATTAACATGATTGGCTGTACGTGGCTATGTCTTCCATTGTCTGTTTCCATTAATAATAATCTCTTCCCTCTGCTCGTTTCCCTTTGCCTGTTTTTTTGTCTTCCTCTTCCCTTTCCCCTTTACCAGTGTAGAGTGGTTGATTTGGTTTTGCATTCATTTGTATCCATTCACATAATTGGATCCTGCTTTCATGTTAGACAAACTTATTAACAATGTTTCACATCTAATCCAATATTTTCACTAGCAGCCGACATTTTGCAATTCTTGGAGGTTTGCGACGCCGGCATGGGTGTAGATCATAGTTCGTGTGTCGGACATGACTAGTGATTCTTTTATAGAGGTTTGTTCCTATAGACATTTTGTATGCACATTTACATAGATTGCATATTTACAGCGTTACAACATGAGAATGCAAGATCCTTATCCAGTACCTTGTTTAATAGTTGTAGATTCACAATGGTTGCAGTGTTGACATCGTTGCAGATTGCTGTATCGATGCCGAACACTAGCAGCCACTACACATTAGGTCGATTGCGGTAATGATTGGAATGCAGACATATGGAGTGTGTGTGTGTGTGTGTGTGTGTGTGTGTGTGTGTGTGTAGATTTTTCATTAGAATACAACCTTGATTATTTTTTTTTGTGCTTGTGGTATGATGGCTCCCGTTTCCTTGATTATTTGGCCAGCTACCATTTATTTTTTTTCTATTTTTTGGTTAAAGGTAGTCCCCGGATCTCCCAAATCGTCATATCTAGAGTGAGGGTTCTTGCTACACTCTCTCCCCATGACCATTTCCTTTGTCCACTAAATATAATAAAGAACATTTGCAACATAGTCTTCATATTTCAATGAATAGAATGATTCATAGGCTGGATTTGCCTATTAGTTCTTTTGGACATCACAAGAATGCTCATAGGTGTATGTATATTAGTGTTTTATCGTATCGTAGATTCACTAACAGGGATGTTAGCATATGCCAGAGACTTTTGTAAGTCTTTAGCTGACACTCTAGGATTCTTCTACACCTCATTGAGCAGTCTGCGCTGAGCTCTTGCAGTCATCTTTACAGGACGCCCGCTCCTAGGGAGAGTAGCAGCAGTGCTGAACTTTCTCCATTTATAGACAATTTGTCTTACCGTGGACTGATGAACAGCAAGGCTTTTGGAGATACTTTTATAACCCTTTCCAGCTTTATGCAAGTCAACAATTCCTAATCGTAGGTCTTCTGAGAGCTCTTTTGTGCAAGGCATTATTCACATCAGGCAATGCTTCTTGTGAAAAGCAAACCCAGAACTGGTGTGTGTTTTTTATAGGGCAGGGCAGCTGTAACCAACACCTCCAATCTCATCTCATTGGTTGGACTCCAGTTGGCTGCCACCTCACTCCAATTAGCTCTTGGAGATCTCATTAGTCTAGGGGTTCACATACTTTTTCCACCTGCACTGTGAATATTTACATGGTGTGTTCAATAAAAACATGGTAACATTTAATTCTTTGTGTTGTATTCGTTTAAGCAGACTGTGATTGTCTATTGTTGTGACTTAGATGAAGATCAGATCACATTTTATGACCAATTTGTGCAGAAATTCATATCATTCCACATACTGTTTATTGCAACTGTATACAACAACAGACCTGGTGGATCTCATAAAAATATATATATATATATATATACACGAGATATATATGACAAGCTCCTTACACATAGTTGGTGTTAGACAGCATGTATTTATTCATTTAACTACATATATTTCTGTGACTAAGCATGTTCTGGAACATATACTATCTATCTATCTAAATTTTTTTTTTCCCCATCATCAACCCAGATTCATAATTGATTGTAATTGAGTCACTTATTTTCACCTTATTAAAATGTTTAGTTATTATCACATTTTGTTCACCAACTATTTAAGTGTTTACATATTTATTAGATATATTCACAGTTCATTGGAACAATTTATTAAAATAATCTAGACACTTTATTTTAGTCGGTTTAATCTTAATTTATTATAAAAGTATTTGTTTCATCTTCACACTGCATTCACACATTCATGTGCACTCCCCTAAATCGCACATGTTGATCGTGTTTGCTAATCAAGGGTTTCTTTTAATTGAAAATATATATATATTCATATATATATATATTCGCTTTTGGTGGTAGTGTAGCTATGACTAAGCACTCTTAAGTGTGAAACACGTCAGCTCATTTGTTCCATTTTTTGCTGTGGTTTGTATCTGTTGGACTTTTTAGAATAAAGGCTATATTCCGGAGTGCGGCTGTCCAGAACTTCCTTTTTGCTTCATTTTGCATCTATCCAGAATATATCAGGGGTGGGGGACAGTATTTTGTAAGCATGTTCATAACCCAGCCACTGCAATGAAAAATTCCTCTCACCAACCTCAGGCCTTGGGCCAAACCAAAGTCCAAGTTCTGTAAGAAACCATGGACTTCCAGACCTGCCAAGGTTGGTAGGCTGTAAACTGTCATGAACCTTGGAATACTGGATTGTCATAAGGCTTGGAATACTGAAGTATTTCTCCTTTGATTCTATTATACAGTGGGGGGGGATCTTCTGCCCTGTTTTAAGACTAACCCCCTCCAGACGGCTCCGTGGTCTGGAAGGAAGGCATTGTTCTGTGTTTGACTGTTTATGTACTTTAATTACCCCCTGGGGCTTCTCTGTGTCATTACACATATCAGTCCTCCTATTCAAGCTATCGGACCAATCCCTGCTGACCCTGTTTCAAGTCCTCATTTGCATGGGAAAGAGGACCTTAATTGAAGACTAAAGTGTACTATTGACCAATAGGAAAGTGGTTGTTGGGGGCAGGATGTTCAAACTGCTGTGTATAAAAGTGTGTTGTGTGCATCCAATAAAAGTGAGATTCCTGTTTGAACTTACATACAGCCTGCCTGGTGTTTGTTCTGAGCTATCACAACTGGATTTGAATGGCACATACCTGTAGTTCGATTCCCGGAGCATCGGATGACCGAACCATCAGACGTTGCAATCTGATTCAATAGCCACAGAGGAGTGTCGGGAGAGTGGAATCGAGCGAGCAGGGGCTCGTTACATAAACCCTCGTTTTTTTTCACCTTAATGCATCAAGGTGAAAAAATGTCTGACACTGACTGGCCCCTAGCCCCCCCTTACCCGCCCCCCCCGTTTTACTCACCTGAGCCCTCTCGTTCCCTGGGCAGAGACGCGATGTACCTCTCTGCCCAAGGTTCTCGGCTCTTGATTGGATAAATTGATAGCAGCGCAGTCATTGGCTCTCTGAAGGTCCGTATGTTTCCACCTGCCTCTGGGGGTCCCTCTATAGTTAGCTCACTTGTGGCTCTCTATGGTGGGTAGTGCCTCCACTATGGTGGTCCTGGGGTTCCCTCTCGGTATCCTCCGTGATGGTAGTGTATAAGGAAGAGACTCCTTTTGACAGTGTTTTAAAAGCATTTTCCCCACGGGCGAGCAAGCTTATAATCCTGCGACAGGGGCTCAATCCTGATGCGTAGGGTCACGCCAACGTGACTTCATCAGTGGATAACGACTGGCATAGATTATGTCCCTAAATAATGTGGTGAAGCAGCCATTTTCTAGTAGCCCCCTATTCTGTATTATAGCGGCCATATTCCCGTGGGTGTGTGGTCGGCCATTTTCTTGGGAGGTTGCGATCTAATATTCTCCCATATACCTATATTTTTAATTTAGGAAAACCTATGGGATAACTACTTAAGCTGGCGAGTGAAGGAATTGGCCCAGAGTCAAATGAACATGGATACATGGACTAGGGAAAAAAATAAAAAAAACATTTTAAAATGCGGAGCCCAGGGACACCGGAACAAATTTCTTAAATTATATATATTATTTTAAAAAATGGTAAATAGTCTAATAAGCAATAAAATGTATATACACATCAATAAATATATGAAGTATATAAAACGCGTATGAATCAAATTGATTATAAAAATATATAACTGCCCTGGAGTGCGCCATAACAGGGAAGGGAGGTTCCTGACCCTTAATGGCATACATTCGCACCATTGTCTGCCGAATCCAATGAGAAAGTGGCAGAGGAGGCCACCAATCCTTTCTTCGGACCATCCATGATCCCAAAGAGTGAATCAGATCTCTGAAAAGCAGCCATCAAAGAAAAGTACACACGTGGATCGCGCAAACCACGTCCAGGGAGTGCAGACACCTTCTGCAGAAAGGAAGGGGAAGGTCGAAGCACCACCTTGTCCTTGGGTAAAACCAGATAAGGCAGCTTGCAGAACAAAAGCTGTCAATTCCGACACCTGCCACACAGAGATAATAGCGACTAGGAGGGCACCTTTCTGCGAAAGCATAGCCAAGTGAATATCCGGATTCTCTCAAGGGAGGCTTCTGAAGAGCCGATAGCACCAAGTTCAAATCCCATGGTGGCAACAGAGTGCACAGGGGGGCACTACATGATGAACCCCCCCCCCCCCCCTGAATGACTTAGTTAGAAATACTGTCACCAGTAAGTCTAGGAGCCTTTCAGGACAGCCTTGGAGAGAGCGCAGCTCCTCCCATTTTCCAGGAAACACGCGCAGTCTTTAAATCCCCCATGGCCTCGGTTATTGTGTGGTCTCCGGCATACTGGAAAACAAAGCACAGAAAGCCACCATGATACTTAAACCACTTCTAAGATAAAAAGGGAGGGAAGTAACGGTTGTCCTGAAAGGCTCTTAGAAATACCATCACCGGTAAGTCTAATGCCCTGTACACACAATAGGATTTTCCAACAACAAATGTTGGATGTGAGCTTGTTGTTGGAAAGTCCGACCATGTGTATGCTCCATAGAACGTTTGTTGTCAGAATTTTCACCAACAAATGTTTGAGAGCAGGTTCTCAAATTTTCCGACAAATTCCGAGCGTGTGTATATAAGTCCGACGCACAAAAGTCCACGCATGCTCGGAATCAAGCAGAAGAGCTGCACTGGCTATTGAACTTCATTTTTCTTGGCTTGTCGTACATGTTGTACGTCACCGCGTTCTTGACGTTCGGAATTTCCGACATTTGTGTGACTGTGTGTATAAAAGTTTGAGCCAACATCCTTCGGGAAAAAAAATCCACTGTTTTGTTGTCGGAAAATCCTATCGTCTGTACACGGCACAAGTCTTTCTCAAATCTCCTTACAGGACAACCTTGGAGAGGATAACCGAAACTTACCCTAGGGGTGGGACCACTGCCGCAGCACCTTCCTGCCGAAGGCTTGATCTGTGGTGGATAGCAGGTCCAACCTATGTCGAAAAAGTTGGACCATGTGGCAGCCTTGCATATTTGTTCAGGCGTAGCACCGGCCCTTTTGGCCCAGGAAACTGACGCTGATCTTGTAGAATGAGCGGCAATACCTGAAGGGGGTATTTCTCCCTTAGCTTTGTAGGCCTCGGTGATCCTCCATGTAAGCCACCTGCCCAGAGTGCTTTTGGAAGCTTTCTTCCCTTTACGTGAACCTGAGAACATCACAAAGAGAGCACTTGATTTTCTAAATTCCTTGGTGACTGATAGAAAGTGTAGCAGGAATCTCCTCACATCCAGTGTGTGGAAAGCTTCTTCTCCTGAATTGGCAGAAGCTGAGGAAAAAGTGGGCAAGACTATTTCCTGCAAACGGTAAAAAGTTGGAGACCTTAGGTAAAAAAAAAAAAAAAAAAAAAAAAAACTGGATCGTTTTGAAGGATTACCTGTCCTAAAAAAACTTTTAGAAAGGGTTCTGCGACTGCCAGGGCCTGAAGCTCGCTGACTCTTCTTGCCGACGTGATGGCTACCAGAAAAATAGTTTTAAGGAATATGTTTTTAAAGGATGCTTCCTGTAAGGGTTTAAAATGGAGCTCAAGTGAGACCCTGCAAAACAGACAAATCCAACTGGGAAAAACTGTAAGGGCTACCGGCCTATTCCACGCAAGTGCCTAAAAAAAAAAAAAAATAAATAATAATCTTGAAATTGAGATCTCTCTGGATAGAGTCTTCTCGAAAAAAAACTTATAGAGCCGCCACCTGGGTTTTCAGGGTGCTGGCTGCCAGCCCCTGTTCCATTCCGTCAGAGAAATTCTAAGACTGACACTAAATTTTTGACCCGGAGGCCTTTAGAAGTGCAACAGGAATTTAACTTTTTCAAAACTTTCAGATATATAGCCCGAGTTACCTCCTTCCTACTGGGGAGTAGGGTCTTCACTAACTTAATCGGATAGTCCCTTGGCTTTTAGGAGGTCTTCTTCAGAAACCAAGCAGTTAGATATAACCGGTCCGCTTCCAGATGGTTCAGGTCCTCTCTCGGCGGCAGCTTCCATGGAGGTTTTGCGGCCAGATTTAGTAATGTTGCGAACCAGGGTCTTTTTGGCCAGAAGGGAGTGACCAGGATTAGATTGGCATTTTCTTCCCTGAATGTCCTTAGGACCAGCGGTATCAGGGGGCAGGGGGGAAAAGCATAGCACAGCTGGTAATGCCATGGATGGGCGAAAGCATCTATGCATACGGCCCGGTCTCGGTGGAGTGACAAAAACTTCTGTACTTTTGAGTTCTGTTGGCTTGCGAACAGATCTATTTGAGGTTGCCCCCATGCTTCGCAGATCAACAAGACTTCTTGGTTCAGACTCCACTCTGCTTCCACCACTCTTTCTGCTTAGTAGGTCTGCTAGCAGATTCTGGGATCCCTTTAGATGGACTGCTGACAATGAGTCCACATTTTATTCTGCCCAGGTAAGTAGCTGACTGGCCAGCTCCTGGAGTCCTCTGCTCCCGGTTCCTCCTTGTTTCAATACATAAGCTACTGCAGTGGTGTCCAAGAGAACCTGTACGTGTTGTCCCTTTACTGCTTGCTGAAAGGCTAGGAAACTGAGAAAAATGGCCCTCAGTTCCCGCCAATTTGAGCATTTTCGGGCTTCTGCTTCGAACCAGGCCCCCTGAGCAGTTTGGCTGTCCAGGTGGGCTCCACAACCCCAAGAACGCGCGTCTGTTAGACGCTTGTCTAGGGGAGAACCCAGGAGAGACCTCTTGCCGGATTGGTTGAAATCCTTCACCACCAGAGCGCCCGTTTTACGTTTGAGGTGAGCCTGATATGTTTTTCTAACAACTCCTGGTGCGAGCACTTTTGTAAGATATTCATCTGGAGAGGTCTGGAGTGTAGTCTGGCCCATTGTATGGCTGGGATCGACGCCGTGAGAAGTCCTAAAACTGCCATGGCTGATCAGACTGAAACAGATTGCATCTTCTCCATCCTCACTTGTAGCAGAAACACGTTTTGAAGCTCCGAGTTTATCGTATAGCCCAGGAACTTCATCTCCTGCGTTGGTTCTAGATTTGATTTTTCTAGATTCAGGAGCCACCCTAAGTTTTAAAGGTGAGCCTGAGACACCTGAAGATTTGTCGAGATCTGTTCTTTGGAGTCTGAAACTGTAACGAGCCCCTGCTCGCTCGATTCCACTCTCCCGACACTCCTCTGCGGCTATAGAATCAGATTGCAGATCGCAACATCTGATGGTTTGGTCATCCAATGCGCCGGGATTCGAACTACAGCTATGTGCCGATCGAATCCAGTTGTGATAGCTCAGAACAAACACCAGGCAGGCTGTATGTAAGTTCAAACAGGGATCTCCTCTTTATTGATGCACACAACACACTTTTATACACACCAGTTTGAACACCCCGCCCCCAACAACCACTTTCCTATTGGTCAATTGTAAAGTACACTTTAGTCTTCAATTAGGTCCTCTTTTCCATGCAAATGAGGACTTGAAACAGGGTCAGCAGGGATTGGTCCGATAGCTTGAATAGGAGGACTGATATGTGTAATGACACAGAGAAGCCCCAGGGGGTAATTAAAGTACATAAACAGTCAAATACCGAACAATGCCTTCCTTCGACCATGGAGCCGTTTGGAGGGGGTTAGCCTTAAAAGAGGGCAGAAGACCCCCCCACTGTGTAATAGAATCAAAGGAGAAATATGTCAGTATTCCAAGCTTCATGACAGAAACACAACAGGCCGTCCACATACGGGATGACCGAAATCCCCCTTAGCTTCAGAGGCTCCAGGGCTTCCACCATCATCTTTGTAAAGGTCCTGGGGAGGATGAAAGCCCGAACGGCAGAGCTCTGAATTGAAGATGCCAAACTGAAGTTCCTAGGTTGAGGGCCAGACGGAGAAAACATTGGGAAGCCGGAGCTATCGGGACGTGAAAATAGGCGTCCCTTAGATCTAGGGATGCCATGAAACAGTCTTGAGTCAGTAACTTTGTTAGATCATGTCCATCCAGAAATGTTTGTAATGGATCGATCTGTTCAGGATTTTCAAGTTCAGTATCAACCGATACTTTCCTGAAGGTTTTTTCGCCAAAAAGATGCGGGAATAGAAGCCCCGGCCTTCCTGATGTTTTGGGACCCGGATAATCACTTCCTGTTGAATCAGATCCTGCAGCAGGTTAATCATTGCGGAAGCTTTTTCTTGGTCCTTTGGAAGAGCTGTGACATAAAATCTGCTCGGGGGGGTTTTCTGAGAATTCCAGAGTGTACCCCTGGGAGATGACGTTTCTCACATACAGGTTTGTAGTTTTTCCCCACTGTAGGTGAAAGGCAGACATACAATCTTCCCCCCACGGGGGAAGGATTGTCATTTGTTCTTAGGGGGCTGGTCGGGGGGGGGGGGGGGATCTGAAGAGCACTCCTCTTACCTCTTTGGGAGGCCCAGCGCTTCTTCTGGTCTTGATCCCCATTTTTGAGGGGCTGTTGAACAGCACGAATAGTGTTCTTGATTGGTTGTTTCTTTTGGAAGGGAAAGCATTTGTCAGCTGTCCTGTCCAAGGTCTGGACCAAAAAGAAGATCACCTGAAAAAGGTTGGCCTCATAATTTTATCTTGGAAGCTGTGTCACCAGACCAAGTTTTTAGCCAGACAGCACGTCTGGCTGAGTTCACCAGCGCTGACGACCTTGCTGACCTCTTTACTGATTCAGCTGATGCATCAGCCATGTATTTTACTGCTTTCAGTATTAATGGAAAGGACTCCAAAAGTTCTTTCCGAGACGTACCCACTTCTACGTGGCACTTCAGCTTCTCCACCCAGCATTCTAGGTTTCATTGCGACAAGCGTGGAAGCCATGGCGGGTTTGAGGCTGGCCTATGTGGAATCCCACAGAGTCTGCTCTTTTATCCGTCACATCCTTCAGCGCCCCCATTTCCTTAAATGCTAGGTCTGTGCGACGGGAAATCTGCGAGAATGCGGCATCTACACAGGGTTTCTTATTTCATACCTCTGACTCCTTATCTTCGAAGGGAAACCTTCTCCTAAGGCTTTTGGAAAAGGGGCCTCTCAGGGTCCTTCCATTCTTTCTTCACTGCGTCCGAAAGGATTCTGTGGACTGGAAACACTATGTTTAGCGTCATCTAGTCCTTGGTACATTTTATCATGAACTGGCAGTTGTACCCTTTCCTCCTGGATCTCGAGGGTAGTGTAGATCGCTCTCAAAAGGTCATCCGCTTTCTCTAGTGATAGTTTGTACCTAGAGGCTCGGCTATCATCTTCCTCATCTGAATCCCTAAGGGAGGGAAGAGTACCTGTCCCCTCATCCCCTGAGTCAACGACCTCTGCTGATCTAGAGGTGAGTGCCCTAGGGCTGGACTGTGGATTCTGGGGCTCAACCTGGCCTGCTGGGCTCTGGACCAGCATAGATTTGACTGAACTCAATGCACTCTGCACACACAATCCTCAAGGTAAGCCTTCTCCCTCCACCTTGGAGAGTTCCAGCATGCGTTTCCACCATTGCAGAGGAAACAATAACTGATGCCATGGTGGAAGAGGAGGGATTTAAAGACGGCATGCGTTTCCTGGAAAATGCGCTGCGCTCTCTCCAAGGTTGTCCTGAAAGGCGATTTGAGAAAGTGTAAACCAAGAATGCGTGGCCAAGGGGCCCTGAATGAAAACAGCCAGAGCAGAGACTTAATCCTTGATCATGCTCAACACACGTTTCTGATCCACACCACGTTGGAGGAGGGCCAAACACCCGAGAAGGCGCAAGGATGGAACCCCCGGGCTTCACACCAAACAATATAGGCTTGCCAGGTGCGACGAGGAAAACATACAGGCCTTTAACATAGTCTGAATCAGAGCCAGAAAAAACCCAGTCAGTCATTTAGAACCTGCCTTTCAAGAGCCATGCCGTCAAAAACCAGCAATGGTAAAGCAGAGTGGAAGACCGGCCCTTGAGACAGAACATCCTCCCGAAGAGATAGCCGCCAGGGATCGTCCACCACCAACCGCATCACGTCGGCACGATCCCTTTGCCCTCAATCCTGCGTAATAGACAAAGAATTAGTCAGAGGGGAGGGAAGGAGTAAATGAGATGGTGGTGCTGTAGGAGCAGTACAAACGAATCGGTCGCATCTGCCAGAGGATCCAACGATCTTGCCACAAACCTGGCATCCCGCCTAAAAACGGAAGGTTTCACGAAGATCGACGTTTGGCATCCCCCAGTGAAGGTAGAGCTGATGGAACACCTCCGCATGTAGGGGCCGCTTGACCTGATTCAGCGTCTGAAGGCTGAGATAACTCACTTGCCAGTTTGATGCCTGGAATGTGTATGGTGGGCAAAGAAGGAACAATCCTATCCGCCTATCGCATGTGAGCCATCTCCTTTGACGCTGCTGCACTTCTTGTGGCTTCCCTGATGATTGACATATGCCACCGCAGTGGCGTTTTCTGACTGGATCCTGGTTGGCAGATCCTTTGGGCGATCGATCCGTTCAATGTGTCAGTGACAACCTGATCCCTCAATGCTCCAAGATATTGATGGGCAGTCAAGCTTCCTCCAGGATCCAGCGTCCCTGAGCCAAGTCCCACCCCAAGACTCCACCCCCACCTAATAGGCTGGCATCTGTTATGACCACCATCCAGCGGGTGGGGAAAAAAGGACTTTCCATTCCGCAGAGCGGGAAACCTCATCCAGAGAACATGCCCTTGTTGGTCTCTCTAGGTGAATCCGATTGTCCAGAGAGGCGAAAGACCTGTTCCACTTGAAAAAAGGATATTCTTTTGCAGTGTTCTCGTATGGAACTGGGCATACGAAACCGCTTTGAAGGTGGTCACCATCAGGGCTCAGACCTGCATGCAAAAATGCAGGGAGGGCCGCCTGCAAGTCATAAGCTGCTGGACCAGTGACCAGAGCTTCAGGAGTGTGTGTCTGACGGAAGTAACACCATGGCCCACTCCAAATCGAGGATCAGTCCCAGTTGAAAGGGTTAAAAAGGGTTAAACACCAACTTCCCAAGGAGCAGAATCCACCAAAAATCCTATGGAGAATGCATGGTGATCTTCACACTGTCTAGCAGGGATGAGCATGTCATCCAGGTAGCCGATCACAGCATACCTCCTTGTCTGAGCAAGGCCAGGACCGGAGGCAAGACCTTGGTAAACACCCGATATGCAGAAGTCAGGGCAAAGCTACAAATTGAGAATGCTCATCCCCAATAGTCAAGAGTGGGAAGCGCTGATGCCCCTCGCAAGTGGGAAGGCTGACTGCAGGTTGTATTTAAGCCCGCTCTCAAGCCTCCATTTCTTTTTGATGTTTCTTTCATGGACGATCGATGGGCGTAATTTCCGGGCAACTTGCTGATGTCACTTCCGGGTTTCGGATCAACATGGAGGTCGTGCGGCTGCAGCAGGCGTCGCTTCTCCACGCTTTCTCGCTCAGGGTTACAGGTATCGGGTGGGGAAGTACGGGCAGGGGAGTGGCCACAGTATCTTGGTGTGCCATTGGGGGGCAGAGCAAGGTCCGCTCCACATGGCATTTGGGGAGAGGGGTGGGTACTGTTGGGGGTTCCTCTGTCGGTGGGTGGTTTGTGGCATGGGAATGTCACACACACCTTGTTTCCATGAGGGATGGCGTCATCCGACACATGCTTCCACCACTGACTGTCAGACAGGTAGGGAGAGGACACTGGGTATTCAGGTGCAGTTGGTCAGTTGGGGGTTTGTGTCATTCTTGGCCACAGGTGGTTGTGGTGTCCCATCCTGTCACACTAGCAACGGGGGTCCCTGGTACGATGGCCATGTTGCTGGTGAGGGGGGTCTCTGCTGGACCCTGGCACCTCGGCAGGTTTTTAGGCTCAGAGAGGGCTGATGCGCGTTAGTGGGCATCTGGGGGAGAAGGGTTGTACAGAGTCCAGCGGCTTTCTTCCAGTGAGAGGTGACCAGTTCTTACACATTTTTTTGGCTTATGTTGGGCGTTTATTTCTTCTGGGCATCGGTTAAGTCAAAAGGGCAGCTCTGTGTTACCACCTTGTTTAACTTGTACCGGGATGAGCACTGCTTTCGGGGCACGACTCAAGAGCAGCCCACATCTGGCCATGGAATACCTGGGGGTGGGTAAGCTTAGGGTACCTCCCAGTACTCGGCACCCAGGCACCCCAGGCCCCTAGCATGGTTCAAGGGTGGTTCATCCCCATCCAAGCTCACGCCAACTACCACTTATTTATTTTTTTAAACCACAAAGAAAAAAACAAAAAAACAAACAAAAAAAAAAAAACAAAAAAAACACACATATCCTCAAACTGTAGGTAGGTCGTTTTACGCGTTAGGTGGGGAGTCATGCAATCGGCCTCATACGGTCTATATCCCCGTTTGGGTACTCTTATTTATTTATTTCAGGTACTTATATAGCGCCATCAATTTACGCAGCGCTTTACATATACCATTGTACATTCACATCAGTCTACAATCTAAGGTCCCTAACTCACATTCATACATACTAGGGAAAATTTAGACAGGATCCAATTAACCTACCAGCATGTCTTTGGAGCTTACCGCAGTTCGCGGCTCTAAGTGGTATCTAAGCATCTTACAAGGCTGCATCTCACGCATATATGTTTATTTTTTCAGGTTTCTGGTTGGAGTGTTTATGTGATCAGACAATCAGTGTTCAGTTTAGTGAGCTCAGCAAGTGTCATGTATTCAGTCATACATGGTTCGGGTTTCACAGATCCACATTTGTGTGTTCGCGTTAGAGCACGCGTTTCCCCACAGTGACGGTTGCACGGGTGTTAGGGTGAGACAGGACACTGGTGTGGTTTGGTATGGGTCATTGGAGGTTGTTGTGGGGTTGTGTTGATAGAGCCCTATTGGGTCAGTGTCTAGGTCTACATGACTTGGGTGCAGCATGGGTTTATACTCATCAGGTCCTCAGCGCATGGCTTGTGTCACAGTTATTGGTTCGGTTGACTGAGCCTCAGTTTAGCATGTGGGATTTTGGGGCAGCGCGGCCCACCACTTTGTTCCTTCTGTCAGCACAGCTCACATCCCGCTACGTCACTGGGGAGTAGCTAGTAAGGGCACCTGCCAGTTGTACCTAGCCATCTCACAGGTTGGTTGGCAGGGGTCACATAGTACACGTCTCATCCGGATGTGTAGGCGTGTAGAACCGTATCAACTAAGATAAATAGATTCAAACAGTCCTCTAAACTAATTTTGCATATGTCGGACAAGCTGCAAGAATTGGAAACAGCATATAGTGTAAACCCCAGCCCTGACAACCTTCAAAAGGGTTAAACTGCAAGCCCGGTTAGTTACACAACTGCATATAGAGAAAGCCAGACAACAAGTGTTCTTCTGTAAACAGCGTGTTTGAGCAAGGAGAACGAGCAGGGAAACTACTCGCGTACCTAGCCCATTTAAATGTCAAACCACCGGTGATAGTCTCCCTGACCACACCACAGGGTGATATCATTACTGACCCCCCCCCCCCAGGTAGCGGCAAAGTTCAAAACGTTTTATAGTGAACTGTATAAGACACAGAACACAAATACCCAACAAGACATTAAAAACTTATTTACATACTATACAATTCCCTAAACTTAATTCCGAACAAGTACAAATGCTTGAAGCACCTAGAACGCAGAATGACGTCACAGAGGCACTCTCAGTTATCCAAATTTAAGGCTCCAGGCCTGGACGGCCTGCCCCTAGAATTTTACAATACCTTTTCGGAGTTACTTATTCCTAAACTAAAACAATTGTACCACAACATCTTTGACAAGGGAGTACTCCCTCCCTCCATGCAAGAAGCACAAATAATAATCCTCCCCAAAGCCAGGGAAGAATCCCCACTACCCTGAATCATACGGTCCCTTTTCCCTGCTCCAGGTAGACATAAAAATACTGGCCAAGATACTCACCTCATGACTTATTGCAGTCATTCTCTCACTAGTACACCCTGATCAGACTGGCTTTATGCCGTGGAAGAACACGCCATGAACATTAGGAGACCATATTCAGGCCCAGCATGATAACTTTGTTACAAGGGTGGTGGTGGCCTTAGACACTGCCAAGGCCTTAGAATGGCCATACCTATGGGAGTGCCTCCGGGGGCATGGAATTGGGCCAAATTTCATCAAATGGGTGCAGCTTCTGTATCAGTCACCTAAAGCACGAGTATTTGTCAACGGATGGTTATCTGACCAATTCCCCCTCGAGAGGTGCCCTCTTTCCCCTCTTCTCTATGCCCTGGCAGCTGAACCTCTGGCCATTGCCATCAGGGTAGCGTGCGATGTGGATGGATTACGCCTGGGCACGTCTCTGGAAAAAAATAGGACTTTATGCAGACGACACCATACTGTATCTGGCGGACCAGGGACCATCACTGCAGGCGGCACTGGGAATCATTGAGAAGATGGAAAGTTTCTCTGGGCTGCGCATAAATTGGGATAAATCCCAGATCCTCCCCTTGGACCAATTTTCCCCCACCTTCCACATATCCAGACTTACCACTAGCTAGAGTAGACTCAATCAAATATTTGGGGGTGCAGGTCACGAGAAACCTGGGAGATTACAACACTCTTAACGTAGAACTGTTACCTAGCCTCACAACTATCTCACATGTATAATTATAATACGACTGATATGCAGCGCTATAGAGCTCTGGTGTGTGACAATCCAGTGAATTCACTGACATCCCCTATTCAGGCCATTCTTCGTGGAGGACAAGCACGTAGAAAATCTCCCCGATATAATGATGGTATGCTTTCACACCACCAAAAAGTATGGGAAATAACTCTGAAAAAACAAAAAAACAAACTGGGACACATTCACTCCCACACTCCTCTCCAATGTTTAATGTATACAGTATTTGTGCATTTCCAGTTAATAAAGTTGGTTTTCCCAAAAAAAAAAAAAAAAAACAAACACACACACACACACCTCTCAAATGACCAACTAACGGCTAAAACCAGCGGACACTATTCTGTACTACTTCTCCTGGATCTCTCTGCTGCCTTTGACACAGTGGACCACCCCCTCCTCAATAATAAACTCCACTCCTTTGGTCTCTGTGACTGTACTCTTTCGCTGGTTCTCATCCTACCTATCCCACCACTCCTTCAGTGTCACAACTCTACTTCCTCCTCTCCTCTACCTTTACCTTTCTCCGCTGGGGTCCCCCAAAGTTCTGTTCTTGGACCACTCCTTTTCTCAATCTACACCACCTCCCTGGGTCAGTTGATTGCCTCCCATGGCTTTAAATCTCAACTCTACGCTGATGACACCCAAATCTCTCTCTCCATCTGTCTCCTCACGCATCACCAACTTACTAGCAGACATATCAGCCTGGATGTCACATCACTTCCTCAAACTGAACCTATCCAAAACAGAGCTCATGATATTTCCTCCCTCAGGTGCCACTTCCCGATTTCTCTGTTAATATCAAACGGCTCAACTATCAACTTGTCCCCCCACGCCAAGGTCGTAGGTGTAATCCTGGACTCCGAACTAACCTTTCGACCCCACATCCTATCGCTATCCAAAATTTGCTGCCTCAACCTCCGCAACATCTCCAAGATACGCCCCTTCCTAACCAACGTCACCACAAAGCTTCTAATCCACTCCCTGGTCATCTTCCGCCTCAACTACTGCAACTCCCTCCTCATTGGCTTACCTCTAAATAGGCTATTCCCACTTCAGTTCATCATGAACGCTGCTGCCAGGCTCATCCACCTCACAAACCGCTCAGCCTCTGCTATACCCCTCTGCCAATCCCTCCATTGGCTGCCAACGAATTAAATTCAAGATACAACACCTTACAAAGCCATCCACAAACTGGCCCCCAGCTACATCACTAACCTAATCGTTCTCTTCGCTCCTCCAAAGACTTCTTGCTCTCAAACTCCCTTGTCGCCTCATCCCATGCTCGCCTTCAGGACTTCTCCAGAGCCTCTCCCATCCTCTGGAATGCTCTACCCCAATCTGTGCGATTTTCTCCTACTTTATCCACTTTCAGACGATCCCTGAAAACGCATCTCTTCGGAGAAGCCTATCTGGCCCCCACTTAACAACTGTATATTTATCTTCTCAATCAGCATATCGCCCACAGTTATTACCTAGTATCTCTTGACCGTCCCTCTTAGATTATAAGCTCTAAGGAGCAGGGCCCTCTGATTCCTACTGTATTAAGGTGTATTGTATTTGTACTGTCTACAATCAAGTTGTAAAGCGCTATGTAAACTATTGGAGCTATATAAATCCTGTATAATAATATAAATAATAATAAATAATATTTTGCCAATAAGGCAGATCTGTCAAGATTAAGAATAACTGGTACTCACATGATGTGTACAACCACCCCCATGCCAGACACAGCATCTCTGTCCACAGCATTCAGCATGGCCTGCGAGATGGTTTCAAAAAGGTCCTCTGGCTCCTTGAGGAAATAAGAGTATATTGTTGAGCAAAAAAGAAAAAAAAAAAAAAAAAAGTGGGAAATGAGAGTATATGATCAAGTAAACTTTTTGGTACTATAATGTTAACATTCACCTGGCAGTCCTTTTTGTCTGCCTGTTAAGCTTTTCTAAGTGTGCTGTTCCCTATTGGCATTTTTGTATTTTCATACAAAAAGTTTGAGATTCAACCTAAATGGATAAAAACAGGCAATAGCTACATCTTGATAGAGTGGAATACATTCATAAAGAACGGTGAATGGTAAAGCACAACCACTGTGCAGTGCAGCTCAATAGATTGCACAGTCCAACTGTGTTTTTAAAATGCTAAACACTCACTTATGTCCTATCCACCCAGGTACAGTATCTCACAAAAGTGAGTACACCCCTCACATTTTTGTAAATATTTTATTATATCTTTTCATGTGACAACACTGAAGAAATTACACTTTGCTACAATGTAAAGTAGTGAGTGGCTGTGCGAGTTATTTTGAGGGGACAGCAAATTTACACTGTTATGCAAGCTATACACTCACTACTTTACATTGTAGCAAAATGTAATTTCTTCAGTGTTGTCACATGAAAAGATATAAAATATTTACAAAAATGTGAGGGGTGTACTCAGATTTCTAAGGATACTGTATATCCCATTCAATGCAATGCTGTACATTTATGTGCAATGTGGTAAACCAGCCTTTACATTTGGATAGGCTGGGTGCTATGAAACAAGTTACCGCAATGCAACGAAGTGAATGGACTCAAAGTGGAACGTCACCTGAAAATTAAAGTTTTTCTTACTGTTTACCTCCTGCCAGCGTCCAATTGAAATGCACCATTGTTTTGGGTTAGGGGTGGAGGGGGAGGTGGTAGTGGAACCTTTTTTTTTTTTTTTTTTTTTTTTAATTAACAGGTACCATTTCCCCAATCCCATGTACCCACTTTCCTAATCCTTACCTACATGAGGTGAGGATAGAGTCATCTTGGGCTGCAGGACAATTTACTACAATCCAACAGGAATCTATGACCCGTATTTTCAAGCAGTGCAACCACTTTAATTTTATTTAAAATAAAAAGTATTATCTGGGCTACTCAACAAATCCTTCTATACTCACCAAGTCTGGCTCCCAGAGAGATTCACACATGCCATACATCTGTTCTGAACATGTCCCACTAACTACAAAGTCTTCAGTCTCCATTGGACATCCGATAAGATCCAGGGAGCAAATGAATGGCTCATAGGTCTTGGGGTCCAAACCAGCAATAACTGGTTCAATATAGTACGGACCAAATCTGGCAAGAAAACAAAGTATTTCTGAAAAACAAATCTAGATCAATGCATACGCTATATAGCAAAATCATCAAACTGTAGTCTCCAAGTAGAATTCTTACCCAAAAACATTTTTCCTTTTTTTGTATTAGATAAAACAGTATAAGAATAGAATATAACCTGGCTGCCTTCATTACTGTCTGTATCCCTAATGGAGAGATTTCCTCTCACTTCCTGTTTGGTCCCAGTAAAAAGTTACATAGTAGGTAAGGTTGAATAAAGACAATAGTCCATCCCGTTCAATCTGTGTAGGTGTACATGTGTCAGTGTTTATAGCAATACTCCCTGCTGCCACCACCAATTGTGGAAGAGCGTTCCATATCCTTACTGTCCTGACAGTGAAAAAAACCCCTTTGCAGTTTAAAGGAGTTGTAAATTCAGAAGTTTTTTTTTTTATCTTAATGCATTCTATGCATTAAGATAAAAAAAAAAAACTGTGTGTAGCAGCTTCCCCAGCACCCCCGAATTACTTACCTGAGCCCCATCTCTCTCCAGCCACGTCCACGAGTGTCTTAGCCGTTCGTTACGCTCCTCCCGATTGGCTGAAAGACAGCAGCGGCACCATTGGCTCCCGCTGCTGTCAGTCAATTAGCCAATCAGGGGAAAGGGGCTCTGTGTCTGAATGGACACAGAGCTGTGACTCAGCTCGGGTGCCCCCCCATAGCAAGCTGTGGGGGCACTTGATAGGAGGGAGGGGCCAGGAGCACCGAAGAGGGACCCGAAAAGAGGAGGATCCTGTCTGCTCTGTGCAAAGCCAACTGAGGAGCCAAGTAGAAACATGTTTTATTTTATTCTTTATTTGTAAACAAGACTTTACAATTTTAAAGTGATTATAAAGACTTTTTTTTTCCTCCCCTCTTAATATTACAAACATGTTATACTTACGTGCTCTGTTACAGTGGTTTTGCACAGGGCAGCCAAGATCCTCCTCTTCCCAGGTCCCTTTTCGGCTCTACTGGCCCCTCCCTCCTGTAGAGTGCCTCCACAGCAAGCAACTTGCTATGGGGGCACCCCAGCCGAGTCACAGCTCGTGTCTATTCAGTCCCAGAGCCTTGTTTCTGCCTCGCCCAGCTATCTCCTGTCTGGCTGACTTTGATTGACAGCAGCAGGAGCCAATGGCGCCACTACTGTGTCTCAGCCAATCAGGAGGAGTCCTGGATGACTGAGGAACTCGCGGACATCGCTGGAGGAAGATTGGGCTCAGGTAAGTAGTAGTAGGGGGTGCTGGAGGGCAGCTGCTGCAGACAGAGGGTTTTTAACTGGTTCCCGATCGGCTCACGTACCTATACTGCGGCACAATGGCACCGCTGTGCTAAGCCCCCTATGGGTACGGGGTCCCCTTTAAGAGCCGCCAGAGGCCATGAACGAGAGCCAGCTTGGGGATTTGTGTGTGTGTGTGTGTAAACACACAAATCCCTGATCCGTCAAGGGAGAGGAGACAGATTGTTTGCTCCTACTAAGTAGGAACAACGATCTGTCTCCTCTCCCAGTCAGTCATGTCCCCATACAGTTAAAACACATCTAAGGAACACACATTTACCCCTTGATCGCCTCCTAGTGTTAACCCCTTCCCTACCAGTGACATTTACACAGTAATCAGTGCATATTTATGTGTTGCTATGGCTATAGTGACTTTATTGCAATAATATGGAGTTAGATATATTATTTAAAACCATATGTTTTGAAGGAAGGAAGCTAGCCCCCCCCCCCCCCCCTTCATTGATTTGTAAAAAAAAAAAAAAAAAGAAAAAAGGAAGATAGGTTTTGGAGCTGAGCAGAGGAAGTTGGTGGGAGGAGCTTGGGGTCTTTTTGGAAAGAAACATGTGGTCAGACAAGGAGATGTGTTTGGAAAGACATGGCTACCAAGAAGCTGGAGAGTTTAAAAACTTTTGAGTTGGACTGTGCAAAGAACCATGAAGGCCATTACATCTTAAACCCCAAGTTGTTTACTTATTGCTTAGATTTGTAGGCATATTTTTGTAAGCAAAGTTGTGTTGTATTGTGTATCCTACAGTTGTATGTGCAGCTTTCCTGTTTAGTAAAGCTTGGATACACTACAGAAATTTAAGCTTTCTTGGTTTTACCGCAAGAACCTTAATAGATAAGACGCTCGTGCCAGGATTTGCAATAAAATCTCAACTGAAGCAGACCTGTTTTCTGTGGTGTGTTTTTTTTTTTTGCTTGTGCTGGGGGAAAATGCTGTGTACACTGTTTAGGAAGAGTAAGGCTGTAAAGGTTTCTGGTGTCCAGGAGGACTTGAAGGCGTGCACCCTTCTTACCTGGGCCAGAAATAGTCAGTGGATGTCTGTTGTAAAAGGAGCTGACTGGATATGCTTCTCCTTTGAACAGCGCGGGGGGGGGGGGGGGTCTGATCTTTCCTCAGATTTTAGTCTGTTCAGTAAGGGAGAGATGCAGGCAGTTGCTGCGTTTGGTTTGCTTCCTGCATGCTCTACATATTGAATCTGAAAAGTGGGAAAAGACAGAGTTAGAAAGATTTACTGAAGGAGCAGATTGCAGTAGCATCCAAGTGTTGGAAGAAACTGCAAGCAAGGCAAAAGATTTAGAAAGGAGGGTAATCAAAGTTAAACCTGCAGTGGCTTCAAAGTGTGTTCAAACCTCTGTAGGCCAAGCTGAAGATTTGAATGAGCGGTGTGCAGCCCCAACTGTGCAAGGAAACATGAAGGGCATTACATCTTAAACCCTAAGTTGAGTAACAGTTTAGTTTACTTATTGCTTATATTTGTAGGCATATTTTTGTAAGCTAGGAGTTGTGTTGTATTGTGTATCCTGCAGTTGTATGTGCAGCTTTCCTGTTTAGAAAAGCATTGATACACTACAAAAGTCTAAGCTTCCTTGGTTTTACTGCAAGAACCTTAAAATAGGATGCAAAGCATAACATTTATAGCACTGATCACTGTATAAATGGTCCCAAAAATGTGTTCAAAAAGTGTCCGATCTGTCGGGCGCAATACCGCTAAAAATCAGACCACCATCATTACAAGTAAAAAATAAATTAAAAGTCATAAATCTTTCCCAAAGTTTGTAGACGCTATAAAAAACTTTTGCGCAAACCACTCAATATACGCTTATTGCGTTTTTTTTTTTACCAAAAGTATGTAGAAGAATAAATATTGGCCTAAACTGATGAAGAAATTTGTTTTTGTTTAACCAGTTGCCGACGTCCTTGCCTGCCCGCGGGTAGGGGGGGTATGATCGGACTCCCCCCCCCCGGTGCCTGCGGCGGTCAGATTCAGGTCAGGGGCGATCAAAGGTGAGGGGGAGGCCACTCATTCGTGGCTCCCCCCTCGCGATCGCTCCTGGCCAATGACGGGCTTCCTCAGCTTCTGTAATGTAAACAGAAGCGGAGGAAGTGATGTCACTCTCCTCGAGCCGGTCTTTTCGTTCCGGCGCCGAGGAGAGAAGTAATCCAAGTAAGTTTGCATCAACACTACACTAACAGTAGAACACGCAGGCACACTTGTAACCCCCCAGTCACCCCCCTGTACCCCCTGTCACACTGACACCAATAGCAGTTTTTTTCTTCTGATTATTGCATTGGTGTCAGTTTGTGACAGTTATAAGTGTTAGGGCATTTAGGGTTAGCCCCCTTTAGGTCTGGGGTACCCCCATTTAGGTCTAGGGTACCCCCCTAACAAAGTTTTAACCACGTGATCACCCCCCGTCGCCAGTGTCACTAAGCGATCGTTTTTCTGATCGCTGTATTAGTGACACAGGGGACGCTAGTTAGGGAGGTAAGTATATAGGTTCGTCAGTGTTTTATAGCGACAGGGACTCCTATATACTACCTACTAAAGGTTTTAACCCCCTGATTGCCCCCTAGTTAACCCTTTCACCAGTGATCACCATATAATTGTTACGGGTGACGCTGGTTAGTTTGTTTCTTTATTATAGTTTATTATAGTTTTAGGGCACCCGCCGTTTATTACCTTAAAGGTTTAGCCCCCTGATCGCCCGGCGGTGATATAAGTTACGTTTTTAGGGTCAGATAAGGTCTGCGTCGCCCCAGGCAGCGTCAGGTTAGCGCCAGTACTACTAAAACCCATGCACGCAGCATACACCTCCCTTAGTTCTATAGTATCTGAACGGATCGATATCTGATCAGATCTACATTCCCCAGCAGTTTAGGGTCCCCCAAAAAAACGCAGTGTTAGCGGGATCAGCCCAGATACCTGCTAGCACCTGCGTTTTGCCCCTCGGCCCAGCCCACCCAAGTGCAGTATCGATCGATAACTGTCACTTACAAAAACACTAAGCACACATAACTGCAGCAGTCGCAGAGTCAGGCCTGATCCCTGCGATCGCTAACAGTTTTTTGGTAGCGTTTTGATACAGTCGCTGACAGTCAGGAGCTTTTTTGCCTGCGAGTCTTATTAGTGTACCCCTAAATTTAGAGCCCAAAATGGCAAATCGAAGGTACACTAGTGAAGAGGCCTACACGTTTCTGAGCATGACAGATAGTGAAGAGGAAGTCACTCATCTGTCAGATTCAGGCTCAGAATACGATCCTGTAGAGGACAGCGGCTCCATGACAGATAGCTCGGACGACGGAGTTGTGGTCCCTGCTAAGGTCAGGCGTACCAGACCCCAATCTTCTTCTTCTGTCCTTGAAGTGCAAGAACCGCAGGTCCCTCGTATGGAGCAGAGAAGAAGTAAAGCCGCTATTCCTTCTGGTGAACTGGCAAGCACCAGCGGCCTAGTACACCCTGGTCGTACATCCAGCACTGCAGTATCACGTGGTGATGTGGCGAGTCCCATAAGTGCAGTTCAAGCTGGTGAGGTGGCAAGCACTAGTAGTGTCCCGCTGCCACCAAGAAGACGAACACAGGCCCGTCGTGCCCATAGTGCCCTTTCTGCTGCATTTGCCAATCCGAATTGGGTACCCACCACTTCTGCAGCACCCGTACTGCCCCCATTCATTGGCCAACCCGGAATTCAGGTGGAAACAGTTGATTTTACACCACTGGATTTTTATTCACTGTTTTTCACCAAAGATCTCTATAGATCTATTGTGGACCAAAGCAATTTATACGCTGTCAACACATCGCCGCTAATCCCCAGTCCTCCCTTGCCAGAGATTGTAAACCAATTACGGTTTCCGAATTTAAGCTCTTTCTGGGCCTTTCCCTCAACATGGGCATAAATAAAAAGAGAGAGTTGCGGTCATATTGGTCCACTGACCCAATTTACCATATGCCCGTGTTCTCTGCCTCCATGGCTAGGGTACGATACGAGCAGATTTTGCGGTTCATGCACTTCAACGACAATGAACTCTGTCGTCCTCGTGGAGACCCTGAATACGATCGGCTCTACAAAATTCGGCCCCTCGTAAACCACTTCAACCAACGTTTTGCAGACTTGTTTACTCCCCATTAAGTTGTCTGCGTTGATGAGTCCCTGATTAAATTTTCTGTCCGCTTGTCACTCAAAAAGTACCTTCCCAGCAAGCGTGCCAGATACGGGGTCAAGATGTATAAGCTCTGTGACAGGGCCACAGGCTATACATGTAGTTTTATGGTTTACGAGGGCAAAGATAGTCACGTAGAGCCGACAAACTGCCCTGACTACATAGGAAGCGCTGGCAAGATAGTGTGGGACTTGGCATCACCCTTATTCGGAAAGGGGTACCATTTATATGTGGACAATTATTACACGAGCGTGCCACTTTAATCACTTTTTTGATCATCAAATTGGAGCATGTGGCACCGTGCGACCTAATCGCCGGGGCTTTCCCCAGCGGCTTGTAGATTCCCGTCTTAGGCTGGGGGAGAGAGCCTGCTTGCAGTGTAATAATTTGCTCGCTATGAAGTAGAGGGACAATAAGAATGTTTTCGTTCTTACCTCCCTTCATGCAGACACGACGGTCCAAATTACTACGGCGACTGGTGTTGTGGAGAAACCCCTCTGTGTCCACGAATATAACCAAAATATGGGAGGGGTGGACCTCAATGACCAGTTGTTGGCGCCGTACCTAACTGCCCGTAAGGCCAGACGCTGGTACAAAAAAGTGTCTGTATACTTATTTCAATTGGCTTTGCTGAACGCTCATGTGCTATACAGAGCTTCAGGACGGACTGGATCCTTCCTTAAATTCCAGGAAGAGATCATCAGAGCCCTTCTGTATCCAGACGGTGCTCCACCTCACCTTCCCCAACCAAATGCAGTAAGCCGGCTGCATGAGAGGCATTTTCAATATGTCCTCCCGAGTACCCCTACCCAACGAGCCCCCCAAAGAAAATGTGTCTGCAGAAAGCGCGGATTTAGGCGTGACATCCGGTATTAATGTCCCTCCTGTCCTGGCAATCCTGGTCTTTGCATTGGTGAATGTTTTGAGCGCTACCATACACTAGTTGAGTTTTAGCGTAGGGTACAGCATTGCACAGACTAGGACACACTTTCACAGGGTCTCCCAAGATGCCATCGCATTTTGAGAGACCCGAACCTGGAACCGTTACAAATTTAAAAGTTAGTTATAAAAAAAAAAAAAAAAAAAGTAAAAAAAAATTACACAAAAAAAAATAATAAAAAAAACAAAAATAGTTGTCGTTTTATTGTTCTCTCTCTCTCTATTTTCGCTCTATTGTTCTGCTCTTTTTTACTGTATTCTATTCTGCAATGTTTTATTGTTATGTTTTATCATGTTTGCTTTTCAGGTATGTAATTTTTTTATAGTTTACTGTGTTAACCATTTTTTTGTTTTCAGGTACGCCACTCAGCTGCAGCGCGGATTTATTTATCTTGACAGCAACAGCATTTGCTCCCACGATACATAAAGCCGTGACTCCAGCGCCGTCGGAGGTGATTTCACCACCACAGTTGCTTCAGCATATATGCCGAAGCGTGGGGGCAGCAGTGGGTGGAGGAGCGATTTGCTCCTGCCTTTTGTGGGAGGATGCCCCCATGCTTCGGCATATATAAACGGTGCATGTATGCCCATCATTAGAAGTGGGTGGGTGAAGGGAGGTATTCTAATAGTGGGCATACCCACCGATCAATATCTTTTTTTCGTTCAGCCCACAGGCTGCATGAAAAAAAAGTTTACAATATATGCCCAACAAGGACCAGCAAAGTACTGGTATGTGAGTGGTTATACCAGAATGATGCCTGCAGGTTTAGGTATCATTCTTTTCAGTCAGCAGTCGGCTTTCATGTAAAAGCAATCCTAGCGGCTAATTAGCCTCTAGACTGCTTTTACAAGCAGTGGGAGGGAATGACCCCCCACCGTCTTCCATGTTTTTCTCTGGCTCTCCTGTCCCAACAGGGAACCTGAGAATGCAGCCGGTGATTCAGCCAACTGACCATAGAGCTGATCAGAGAACAGAATGGCTCCAAACATCTCTATGGCCTAAGAAACCGGAAGCTACGAGCATTTCATGACTTCGATTTTGCCGGATGTAAACAGCGCCATTGGGAAATTGGGAAAGCATTTTATCACACCGATCTTGGTGTGGTCAGATGCTTTGAGGGCAGAGGAGAGATCTAGGGTCTAATAGACCCCAATTTTTTCAAAAAAAAGAGTACCTGTCACTACCTATTGCTATCATAGGGGATATTTACATTCCCCGAGATAACAATAAAAATTATTAAAAAAAAAAAAAAAAAAAAATGAGAGGAACAGTTTAAAAATGAGATAAAAAAAAAAAAAAAAAAAAAAAGCACCCGTCCCCCCCTGCTCTTGCGCAAAGGCGAACGCAAGCGTCGGTCTGGCGTCAAATGTTAACAGCAATTGCACCATGCATGTGAGGTATCACCGCGAAGGTCAGATCGAGGGCAGTAATTTTAGCAGTAGACCTCCTCTGTAAATCTAAAGTGGTAACCTATAAAGGCTTTTAAAAATGTATTTAGTTTGTCACCACTGCACGTTTGTGCGCAATTTTAAAGCATGTCATGTTTGGTATCCATGCACAACCCCCCCCCCAAATGACCCCATTTTGGAAAATAGACACCCCAAGCTATTTGCTGAGAGGTATAGTGAGTATTTTGCAGACCTCACTTTTTGTCACAAACTTTTAAAAATTGAAGAAAGAAAATTTTTCTGGTCTTTCTTCATTTTCAAAAACAAATGAGACCTGCAAAATACTCACCATGCCTCTCACCAAATAGCTTGGGGTGTCTACTTTCCAAAATGGGGTCATTTGGGGGGGGTTTGTGCCATCTTGGCATTTTATGGCCTTCAAAACTGTGATAGGTAGTGAGGAGTGAAATCAAAAATTTACGCCCTTAGAAATCCTGAAAGCGGTGCTTGGTTTTCGGGGCCCCGTACGCGGCTAGGCTCCCAAAAAGTCCCACATATGTGGTATCCTCATACTCAGAAGCAGCTAAATGTATTTTGGGGGTGCAATTCCACATAGCCCATGGCCTATGTGAGCAATATATCATTTAGTGACAACTTTTTGTAAATTTTTTTTTTTGTCATTATTCAATCACTTGGGGCAAAAAAATAAATATTCAATGGGCTCAACATACCTCTCAGCAATTTCCTTGGGGTGTCTACTTTCCAAAATGGGGTCATTTGCTAAAAGCTGTGTAAATTCCAGAAAATGTACCCTAGTTTGTAGACGCTATAACTTTTGTGCAAACCAATATAGATACGCTTATTGACATTTTTTTTTTACCAAAGACATGTGGCCGAATACATTTTGGCCTAAATGTATGACTAAAATTGGAGTTTATTGGTTTTTTTTTTTATAACAAAAAGTAGAAAATATCATTTTTTTTTTAAATATTTTCGGTCTTTTTCCGTTTATAGCGCAAAAAATAAAAAACGGCAGAGGTGATCAAATGCCATCAAAAGAAAGCTCTATTTGTGGGAAGAAAAGGACGCAAATTTCGTTTGGGTACAGCATTGCATGACCGCGCAATTAGCAGTTAAAGCGACGCAGTGCCAAATTATAAAAAGTGCTCTGGTCAGGAAGGGGGTAAATCCTTCCGGGGCTGAAGTGGTCAATTTTGGGGGATATTTATTCTAGCAAAAAAATAGTTTTTCTTCAAAATTGTTTTTTTTTTTTTTTTTTTTTTTTGTGCTATAAAAAACGAAAGACCCAGGAGGTGATGAAATACCACCAAAAGAAAGCTCTATTTGTGGGGGGGGGGAAAAAGGAATTTTGTTTGGGTACAGCGTTGCACGACCGCACAATTGTCAGTCAAAAACGACAAATTGTAAAAAGTGCTCTGGTCAGGAAGGGGGAAAAAAAAATCTTCCGGGCTGAAGTGGTTAATCTTAATGCATTAAGACAAAAAACCTTCTGACTTTACAACCACTTTAAAGTTAAACTGCTTAATCTTAAATCTCATTGTGTCGCCCTGTGTCCTCTTATGCTCCCTAAGACTGAATAGTATTTTTCCTACGTTGGAATCACCATTGGAGGTATTTGTAAATGGCCATCATGTTCCCTCTCAAGCGTCACTGCACTTCTTTGGACTCTCTCCAGCACATCCCTTCTTAGGGCTGGTGACCAGAACTGGACGGAATACTCCAGATGTGGCCTAACTAGAGTTTTATAAAGTGGCAAGATTATAGTTTTATCTCTGGAGTATATCCCCTTTTATATGCATGCTAAAATTCTGCTGGCTTTGCTAGCTGCAGCTTGACACTGCATACTATTGTTCAGTCTGTTATCTACTAGGACCCCCAGATCTCTCTCCATCTTTAATTCCCCCAGATGCTCTCCCTCTAGCAAATAGTTTGTGTTTATGTTTTTAGCTCCCCAAAGTACACGGCCCTTGACATTTCTCCACATTCTCATTTGCCACGTAACTACATTTGTAGCCCACCTAACAAAATATTCTTCAGGTCCTTGTGTAAAATTTCTATATCCTGAAGAAGTTATTACCCTACTTATTTTTATGTCGGAGATTGAGCCATTTATCCCATCCCCTATATCATTTATAAATAAAATTAAACAGAATTGGTCCCAAGACAGAGCCCTGGGGCACCCCACTTACCACTGCAGACCAGTCTGAGTACACGTTATTTATCACCACCCTTTGGACAAGCCCCTGTAACCAGTTTTCTATCCAAGAACAGACCTTATGGTCCATGCCTACAGACCTCAGGTTTGTAAGATTAGGCGTTTGTGGGGCACTGCATCGAATGCTTTTGCAAAAATCCAGAAACACCACATCCACAGGCCTACCTTTGTCCAGGTGGCAGCTCACTTCTTCATAGAAGGTTAACGGGTTGGTTTGGCAAGAACGACCTTTTGTAAACCCATGCCGAAAATGTGGCGTAAATCCTCAGCGCTCAATATATCAGAACTCACAGCGATGGTAAACCTTCACTATACATTTGAAAAAACGTTGGCTATTAGGGCCAACACCATTACCTAGTTTGAACGGACATGGAAAGACTGAAATCAAGCTGTTCCGGGTAAACCAGAAGTAAGATCTCTAAATGATTGTTGCCAACCCACTGTTGTATAGTTGCTTTCTATTGTTTTCATCGATTGCCTACAGTATTACTATACTATTTCATTTGTTATATTGTGCATACTCTGTATACTCTTGATTACCCTTATATCCCCTTTTAGACAGACAAGCTCTACTCCCATGTTGTATGAGGACTATGTACTACTACAGAAACTTCAACATTGGTGAACATACAGTGGATCACTTCCACGAACAAGACCATATGCACATTTTAGTAAATGATAAACAATAACTGAAAAACAAATAAATGGACTTCAAGGTCTAGAAGACTCGGCACCCCGCACAGCATTTTGACGGTATACACCTTTTAAATCCAAGTGTAGAGAGCAGGTATATCACATATAACACAAAGGGCTGAGCAGCAAGGGAGAGCAAAAGAAAAAACGTAAAGAAAATGGAGGAGAAGGGGGGGGGGGGGACCACCAGCCAATGAAATGAGCCAGTAATTTTTGTCAGAAAGACCCACAAGGGCTGGGTCCTCCATAGATTCGTTGCCTGGTCATCCACTGTCCATTGGTAAGTGAAGTGACGGACCTGGCATCTCTTAGTCCGGGACGGAAGGCCGGGTTCCCAACAACATGGGTCAGCGGCAAAGAAATTGTCGCGACTAAGAAATCACAGAAGGCTTTTTGGGAAATTCGCCACATCTCCCCAACAATGGGGTGGTCTAGGATCCGGCTTGACAAGTTCTTCTGGCACCAGGGCACCGAATCCAGCTGGGCCGCTGCCAGGATCTGTTCCACTTGTACCCACTGTTTCAGAGGACGGTGGCGACACCGGTCCAGGATTCATGTCAAATGGCAAGCCATGTTGTAGAGGTTGGCATCCAGCAAGGCCATGCCTCCCAGCAGCTTTGGCAATCTCAGAATAGACTGAGCCAGCCGTGGGGGTTTCTGTGCCCAGAAAAAAAAAAGTGACAAGAGCGCAGTTCACCGCCCTCAGGAAGGAACTAGGGATCTGGACAGCAAGGGCCTGCAGATGATAAAACAACCGGGGCATAATGTTCATTTTAACTATGCTACATCATCCAAACCAGGAGAACAATCCCTGCTGCCAGGACTGAAGGTCTTTTTTGATGGCCATCAGAAGGGGAGGAAAATTGCATGGGAAAATGTCTTCAACCTTACTTGGCAAAAGGATGCCCAGGTATTTGATGTGTGTAGTTGCCCCATTTGAAAGAGAAGTCCGCCTGAAGTAGTGTGGCTAGTGAGGCTGGCATGGAGATGTTCAGCACCTCCGATTTCTGGTAGTTGATTCGGAAAAAAAGGTGGTGCCCCATACGTCTTCAATTCCAATAGCAGATTTGGGATGGAAACCAAGGGGTTGGTCACGAAGAACAATCTGTCTGCAAACGCCGCAATTTTTGGGGACAGTGTGTCATCGAATCGAAGGCCTGCAATATTGGAATTATCCGTAATGGATCAGAAAAAGGGTTAGGATAAATATCCAGGGGGAACAGGGGGCACCCCTGTCTCATCTTATTGGCTATCCTGAAGGATGAGGAAAGGGGGCCGTTCACCTACACTTGAGCCGATAGGCGAGAGTAAATGGCATGTAAACAATTCATCATTTGCTGTCCCAAACCCAGCCACCGAAGAGTTTCTATCAGGAAGGGACAATTTACGCTGTTGAATGCCTTTTCGGTGTCAGTCGAGAAGAGAAACATTGGGGCCCTTCGTGTCTGATCAGCCTGAAATCAGGTTAGTCGCCTTGGTGGTGTTGTCCCAAGCCTCCCTTGCAGGTACAAAACCCAGTTGGTTGGAGTGGACTAGTCGAGGGATCAATTCCATTAAGCGTATCGATAGGATTTTGGTGAAGATTTTAAGATCTACGTTCAGGAGCGATATTGGCTGATAGTTTTTGCAACGTAGTGGGTCCTCACCCTCCTTTGCAGGCTTACATTATGATGATCCCAGTGTGCCAATCCGGGGGGGGGGGGGGTTGGTACACCCCTTCCCCAGTGGCATTATATATGCCGTAAGAAAACGTGGAGTCAAGAGATCCCCAAAGGTCTCATAAATACAAGGGGGAATACACATCTGGGCCCAGGGCATTGCCTGGTTGCATTCACGCTATCGCCAGCGCCACTTCATTCACGGAAAGGGAGGGGTGATCAATTCCTCAGGCAGACGAGGCAGTCCTGACCTTTGCAGGTACTCCTCAATGGCTCTCCGTTCAGAGGACTTCTCCCTCTCAGAAGTCAGGCGCGGAAGATTATAAAGCGAGGTATAATACCTGTGGAACGGGTCAGCTATCTCCTCCATAGCATGGACCTTTGTGTGACTGTCACTAAGAAGTTTGGGGACAAACGGATGGGCTTGTTGTGTTCAATGCCCTCAACAGTTTTTCGCATTTGTTGCTATATTCATAGAATATTCGTCGGCATTTAGCAATCACGACCTTGGCCCTGACTAAGGCAACGGAACGCAGTTGGTTTCTCAGATTCATATGGTCCGCTAGTGCCTGGACAACTAGCCATTTCTTATGAACGGCCTCCTGAGACCTGATCTTTTCCAAGAGATCGACTTTGTACTACACATTGGCCTTGCAACCTATCTGTATTTTGTACTTGATTGTTAAATGTTAAACCCAATAAAAATATGTATTGTTGGGGAAAAAATAAATGCATTAGCCAAAAAAAAAAAAAAAAAAAAAAACGAAACGAACGAAGCAACACCATCTAAAAGTTGGTTAGTATCAGTATATTCAATTTTTGTTCTAAAGTTTAGCTATGCTTTAAGCAAAACAATTGTAAAGGGCACATTATTGGATTCAGGTGTTGCATGCAAGTTTGTAGCAGGGAACCTTACTCTTGAAGGCCCCTTTCACACTGAAGCGCTGCTAAAACAGCCGCTAAAGCACCGGTTGTTTTTGTGGTGCTTTTCAGGCGCTAGCGGGGCACCCAATACGCAAAAAAAAAAAAAAAAATTTTTTTAAAAAGTTAGACTTAACCGGTAACTTGTTTTCCCTTATCGTCTTTCAGGACAGCACTTGAGAGAGAGTGACTCCTCCCCTTGCAAACAGGAAACACCTCTTCCACCAAACTTTAAAAGGAGGCTCCTTTCCACACATTGTCAGTTTTTGTGTTTCCTCTGGAGGGAACACTTCGTGGGGAAGTCAGGGCTCTCAGGTGCTGTCCTGGGAGCTCAGGTTTCCTGTGTTTTTTCACCAAATGCTTTTTACCTCATGAGAGCTGTTCCTCCCATTCCACAGCTGAGGTTAGGTGCTGCTGGCTGGGCTCCCTCTCCCTCTTCATCTGGGCTCAGGGTGAGTCTGACTGTCGTGGGCATCGCTCCTAGGCGGCGGCAAGACAGGCAGTGGCCGTTTACTATGTTTTTTTCTCAGGTCCATCGCCTGTTGCTTATTACACCGCCGCCATCTTGGGGTTGGCAGCAGGGCTCCATCCGCCGGAAGTGAGGCATCCGGGAAGGGGGCGGCGCCCACGGAACAGGCGTGCAGCGTCATTTCCGCCGGAAATCGCAGAGGGAAAGGGGAGGAATGGGGCTGGTGCCTATTTAGCGGTTCCGGTCCGGCAAACTGGCGCTATTGGAGTCCGGAACCGGCGTTTTAGCCACAAACACAGCAAGCGCTCCTCGATGGAATCGATGGCGGCAGCGAGTGGGACAGGCACAGGCACCAGCAAGGCCCAGGTAAGGGGCAGTTGCCAACATGAAACACCTCTTCCAACGAACTTTAAAAGGAGGCTCCTTCCCACATGTTGCTAGTAGTAGTAGTAGTAGTATTAGTAGTGAACCTCCAGTGCCAAGCTGGAACGCATAATCACAATATGGTTAGTCACAGCACACAAGACAAAAACAATAGAGAGGGTTGTTGCTGTCCTGAAAGACTCCTGGAAAACAAGTTACCGGTAAGTCTAACTTGAATTTTCCCTTAATGTCTTTCAGGACAGCACCTGAGAGGATAAAAGGCTTACCCCCTAGGGAGGAACCACAGCCTGTAGTAACTTTCTGCCAAAAGCCTGATCACCTGCTGACAGAAGGTCCAGTCTGTAATGACGGACAAACATTAAGTAAACTTGACCACATGGCCGCCTTACAATTTTAATCTGGGGTGGCAACAGCTTTTTCTGCCCATGTAGTGGCTTGAGCCCTTGTAGAGTGAGCTCTAATTCCCAGCGAGGGAGATAGACCCATCTGAGAATAGGCTACCAAAATAGCTGATTTAAGCCATCTGGCAATTGACTTCTTCAATGCTTGGTGGCCTTTTTTGTTTCCAGAAAAAATAACAAATAGAGAGTGAGGACCTGAAATCTTTCATTACTTCCAAGTAATGCAATAGGGTTAGTCTCACATCTAGGTTGTGAAACTGACCTTCCTTTTCTCCTGAAGGGTTTGAGCAAAATGTTGGCAGGATGATCTCCTGTGACCGATTCTGAAACGTTGCCACTTTTGGCAAAAAACCTGGATCTGTCTCAAGTACAATCCTATCTGGATAAATGGACAAAAAAAAAAAGGTTCCTTAACGGATTCTTCTTGCAGATGTGATTGCAACTAGAAATACAGTTTTGAAAGTCAAAATTCAAATTCTTCTGTTTGCTGTGGTTCAAACGGTTCCTTTGAGAGGGCTTGCAGAACCACTTTGAGATCCCATGTGGGAAAATGCTTAGCCGGAGCTGGTCTGGATCTGGTATATGCCTTGAAAAACCTTGTGACCAAAGTTTCTGAAGAAATTGATCTCTCAAGAAAAACCCCTAATGCGGCCACTTGCACTTTAAAAGTGCTGACTGCAAGACCCTTGGTCTGCACCCTTTTTGTAAGAATTCTAATATTGAAACAATGGTTTTCACATCTCTATTTTCTGAATGACACCAAGAAACCTAGACCTTCCACACTTTGGCATAAATAGCTCTAGTTACCTTTATCCTACTGGAAAGTACAGTGGTTATTAAAAGGTTCTGAAAAGCATTTGTTTCTTAGTATCTGCTCTTCAGATACCAGGCACTGCAGGCAGTGAGATTTAACCTGGCTACATCCGGGTGATGCACTGGGCCTTGTAGAAGCAAACCCTGTCTGAGAGGAAGCTGCCAAAATGGTTTGATTGCCATTTGTAAAAATGGTGGAAAACAAAAGCTCCCTTTGGCCAGAATAGAGTACCGGTAATTAAAATCGACACTTTTTCTGTATTTTGCTAAATACCAGTGGAATCAGCTGGAATGGGGGAAAGGCATAGCCCATGTGAAAATTCCAAGGGTGCGCCAAAGCATCTATTCCGAAAACCGTCGCTGATGTGAAGGGAAAAGAATTGCGGGAGCTGTGTGTTTTGCCTTGATGCAAACAGGTCCACTTGTGGATGGCCCCAGGCCCTGGTGATCTATGAAAAAACCTCTGTATTCAGGCTCCACTCTGCCTTTTGAACCTTCTGTCTGCTCAAAAAATCTGCCACTTTGTTTAATGCGCCTTTGAGATGGACTGCGGATAAGGACAGTAAATGGTTTTCCGCCCATTCCAGAATTTTTTTCTGACAGTAACTGAAGAGTTTTGCTTCTCGTGCCTCCCCGTTTGTTCAGGTAGGCTACGGTAGTGGCATTGTCCGATAGAATCTGGACATGGAAACCTAGGAGGTTTGGAGAGAAGGCAGCCAACCCTAAGGTGACTGCTTTTAACTCTCTCCAATTTGAAGATTTTTCTGTTTCGGTCTGTGACCATGTTCCCTGTGCCAAATCATGACCCATGTGGGTCCCCCCATCCCCATATACTGGCGCCTATGGCATAGTTTAGGTTAAAGTTCCCAAGGCTGACATAACTTTTCTAACCGACACCTGCTGATTCGATTGTAGTATAGTTACCACACTCTGGACTTTGATTTTTTTCTCTTCCAGTAGAAAAATTCTTTGTTCCACTGAATTTATTTGGTACCCCAGAAGTTGTACTTGCTGAGCCGGATTGAAGTTTGATTTCTGAATGTTCACTATCCAACCCAGGGATTCCAAATGACTGCGGGCCCTGCCCAGATCTTCTTGCAACTTTTCCCTGGACGGGCAAAGAAGAGGAAGACATCTAGATACGGGATTACCGCAATCCCTGAAGGCGAAGAGGGTTGAGGGCTTCTGCCATAACCTTTGTAAAGACGCGCAGAGTCGATGAAAGGCTGAAAGGAAGGGCCCTGTATTGCAGAGGTAGCACCTCCTTCCCCATATTGACCGCCAACTTCAGGAATTTCTGGACTGAGGTGCTATAGGAATATGTAGGTAAGCATCTCTCAAGTCGATCAAAGCCATAAAGCATTCCCTGGTCAGCATATTCCTGACCGTAAAGATTGAGTCCATACAAAACTTCTTGTATAGGACTGACTTGTTCAATGGTTTCAAGTTGAGAATCAAGCGGAAATTTCCAGATGGCTTTTTTTATCAGGAATATGAGAATAGAATCCCTGATAACGCTCCTCTGGAGACACTGGTGTCACAACCCTTTGATGCATGAGATCCTTTAACAGGTTCTGCATAGCCAGGGCCTTTGTTGAGTCCCTTGGTAGGTTTGTTACAAAGTATCTTTCCTGGTGCCTCCATGGCAGCATACCAATGGTTGGTTGCTCCGCCCCCGACCAACCCACAGGACCACTTTAACTCTATAAATAAAAGAGTTGTTCCTCCCCACCGTCATTCTTTTCGCTGTCCTCGTTCCTACAGGATCAAGCTCTCAGCCCTACCTCACCGCTTTACGGTGTGACCATTGCAGGTTCATGCTCTCCTGCCCATTGCTTGGGCTGCTAAAGGCGCCAGATAAGTATGGGAGCCCGTTTTTCTGTGGATCTTTTTGGGGTTTGGTGGGTTAACAGGAGCCAGTTTTTCTCCTATATATTCCATAGAACCATAGGAGCTCGGGTCATTCTCACTCGTCCTCGGCCCATACTTCCCGCAGTGGGCGCAAATCACCCCGACATACCTCTAGTAAACAGGACTCCCAGAACAGACCTGTGTATCCAGGAGAGAAAGCATGCTGGGTGTGTGGCAAACAAGCCCTCCCTGATAAATTGGTATGTGGTCAATGCCTCCTGGAAGCTCCAGGAGACAAAGAGAGAGAGAAACTTGAGTCAATGGAATCAAAAGAATGATCAAAGACTATCCGGGAATTAGCCTTATCCCAAGATCAAGTAACCCCACCCGCAGATGAAGCAGCGGTAAATACACCCAATCCACAGCCGGACACAGGTTATTTCTGAAAGCGATTCGGACGTGGGAGAAGAAAATGCTTCAGCTTTTGATTTTGCTCTAGTGGAACCCTTTATCAATGCAGTAAAGGAAGCAATCCAATTGGAGGAAGATCCAGAGCCTCCATCTAAAGCAAAGAAATATTTTCCACACCTGAAGAAAAAAAAAATTATCAACCTTCCCCTTAATGGAAGAAATAAAGGAAGTTGTGACAGATGAATGGCAGAAGGTGGATAAAAGACCCTTAGCTTACAATTGTTTTCTCAAATTATACCCACTTGCTGAAGCAGATGCCCAGCTTTTTGATTCGCTTACAACGGTAGATGCTTCAATTATGAGATTAGACAGGAATACAACACTGCCTCTAGAGGATGCGGTCTCTTTCAGGGATGTACTTGATCAAAGGATCGATTCAGATCTAAAAAAAAATCTTATCAAGCAGCAGGAGGGGCATGCAAGCCAGCAGTAGCCTTGACTTCAATCTCTCGGGCTACTAGAGTATGGTCAGACAATATTGAGACAGCCCCCAGACAGGGGGTGGAGTCTAACGAGATCATCAAGGCACTAGATGAGCTGAAGCTGGCCTCAGATTTCATGGCGGAGGCCGCCATTGATGTCCTGAAGTGTTCCTCCAGAGCTATGCTGTATTCCATCACTGCCAGAAGGGCATTGTGGCTAAAACCATGGTCAGCCGACCCAACCTCAAAACAATCATGGTGTCGCATACCATACAATGGGAAAGCTCTGTTCGGCGACAAAATGGATGTGGCAATTACCAGAGTCACAGGAGGGAAAAGTGGTCTAATTCCCCAGGACAGAAGCAGGAGGAAAAGATTTGTGTCACGTCCAGCTGGTCAGCAGAGAGCAAGAGACTCTAGAAGGTACCGCCTGGGCAGGGAGTACAGAAGAGGCTGGAAGGGCTCGCAGGCAACTTTCTTGAAAGCAGGGAAGCCTAAAGCCTCAACATCCACGGTTGAGGGCCAGAAGTCTTTTTGACTTCCTATCCACCCAAACCGCTCCAGTAGGAGCTCGGCTCAGGGCGTTCGCCCAGGCTTGGGTGGAGAATTGTACAGATCAGTGGGCAGTCTCCACTGTCATTCAGGGGCATTTTTGGACATTCAGAAAACGGCCCCCACCCTTTTCATTCCAGCCAAGGAAGATACCAACCTCCAAAGGAGAAGAGAGAGGTCCTTCTTCAGTATGTGCAAATTCTTATCCGACAGCAAGCAGTAGTTCCAGTTCCGGACTTGGAAAAACACTCAGGGTTCTATTCCCCAGTCTTTTTGGTCCAAAAAAAAAAATAAATAAATAAATCGGGAGGCTGGAGGCCCGTGTTGGGCCTGAAGAGGTTGAACAGATACATCCGTACAGAGCTTTTCAAAATGGAATCCTTATATACAGTGATCCTATCAGTACAGCCAAGGGATTGGATGGTCTCTATAGACCTTCAAGATGCATATCTCCATATACCTATCCTACAGCAGTTTCAACCTTTCCTACGATTCAAAGTAGGCGATTTACATCTACAGTTTCAATGCCTTCCGTTCTGGATCTCAACAGCTCCCAGAACCTTTACCAAGGTGCTAGTGGCAATCCTGGCTCCTCTTCGAGAAAAAGGGATTCGAGTGCTTCACTACCTAGACGACATCCTCATTCTATCCCAGCACAAAAGGAGCCTAGAAATACATGTACGGCTGGTCCTAGACACCCTAAGCAAGTTCGGGTGGTTAATCAATTACTTGAAAAGCCAGCTCACACCTACACAAAAGACGACATATCTAGGAGCACTTTTCAATACTCCAGAGAGAGCAGTTTCACTAGAAAAGATTCCTGCCCTGATAAGGAAGGTAAAGAAAGTATTGGCAAGCCATTCCATATTGGCATCAGACTGTCCGAGTCTCCTGGGCTCCCTTTCCTCTTGTATACCCATGGTGAAGTGGGCCAGATGGCACCTACAGGGATTCCAACTGGGCTTTCTGGCACAGTGGAGGAAGAATCGCCTGGATCACAGGATATTAGTCACATCTAGAACGAAGTCCAGTCTCTGGTGGTGGACGAGACCATCCAACCTGCATGTTCACTGTTCCCTAGGGCCCAACTCATGGACCATTCTTACCTCAGATGCAAGTCAGTTGGGCTAGGGTGCGCACTTCCAAGGTCAACTAGTCCAAGGGAGATGGCAGTTCAATTCGGAGGCGGTAGTATCGAACATACTGGAACTAAGGGCGGCATGGATGGCAATCCTATATTTAGCCACCTACCTAGAGGAAAATCCATACTCCTACAGATGGACAACAAAGCGGCAGTGGCCTATGTCCAGAACCAGGGGGGGGAACACACAGCAAGTCTCTACTCAGCGAAGTGACGCCCATTCTGACCTGGGCCAAGAGGAACTTAATCTGCGGGCCTCATACATCCCAGGGTCCGAGAACCAATTAGCCGACCATCGGTCAAGATCATTCGTCAACTACGAGTGGCCCCTGAATCCCAAGGTTTTCGATTGGATATGCCAACAATGGGGCACCCCCCAAATATACCCATTTGCCTCTCCACTCAACGCGAAGACGCCTCTATTCTTCTCAAGGTTCCCGTTCCCAGGGTCAGCGGGAATAGACGCTCTAGCCCAGCCTTGGAAATTTCAGAAAGGATACGCATTTCCTCCGCCTCCTCTGATATTGAGGTTTCTTCAGCACCTGACGAAGAAAGTCAGTCTTGGCAGTAATCCCATACTGGCCTAAGAGACCGTGGTTCACACTCCTAGTCAACTTGGTTGTGTGCAGACCGCTTCCTCTTCCACACCTGAACGACCTTCTGTCTCAAAACGACTTCTCTCACCCGCATCCGGAAATCCTAGACTTGAGGGTCTGGAAATTGAGCCGAAGAGGTTGGATGATTTAGGGTGCTCACATAATGTTATTCAAACACTTCTACAGGCAAGAAAATCTTCCACTAATTCCACCTATTACAGAATATGGAGAAAATTTATAGACCTGGCAGAGCTTAATCATTTCGATCCCCTGGATCCTGGGGTCCAGAATGTGCTTCTCTTCCTACAGAATGGCTTGGATCTAGGTTTAGGCCTAAACACTCTTAAGGTCCAGGTCTCGGCTCTTTCAGCCCTGACGGACACACGATGGGCTTTGAACCCTCTGGTCGAATGCTTTTTGAAGGCAGTCCTGAGATTGCGACCTCCCAGGAAAGCATTATACCCCAAATGGGACTTGACGATTGTGCTGGACGTCCTATCAAATCCTCCCTTTGCTCCCACAGAAGATTGCACCCTAGAGGACATTTCCTTAAAGGCAGTATTCTTGATTGCCATCACCTCGGCTCGCAGAGTATCGGAAATCCAAGCTCTAGGATCACGGGAACCTTACATCACCTTCTTCCCGGACAGGGTGGTTTTGCAACCCATCCATCAATTCATTCCTAAAGTACCTTCTCTCTACCATCTTAATCAGGAATGGGTTCTCCCAGCATTTGGAGAAGATCCAGAGTCTTCAAGATTACATGAGTTAGATGTAGCCAGATCCCGGAGACACAATTTAAAAACTCAACACAACAATTTCGCAAAGATCAAAGACTGTTTGTCATCCCAAAAGGCGACAGAAAGGGAATGGCAGCATCCAAGACGACCTTGGCAAGCTGGATCGTAAAATTAATCCAAAAGGGCCTATCGGGCTAGTGGTCTAACAGTCCCAGATGCGGTCAGCGCGCATTCCACTCGGGGAATGGCCTCCTCTTGGGCAGCATTGGCGCGGGTCTCCCCTGAGACAATTTGCCGAGCAGCTAGTTGGTCGTTATTCAACACTTTCATGTCTCACTATAGTGTAGACCCAGCGGTTCTTACTTCCCGGGAATTTGGGGAAAGAACCTTACAGATATCAAGGCTGTAGTTTTTCATTAAATTTCTTATTGCAGTACCCTCCCTGTAAGCGAGTTATTTACCATTGGTATGCTGCCATGGAGGCACCAGGAAAACGGAAAATTGAATACTTACCTTTCCTGGTGCCTACCCATGGCAGCATACACCCTCCCTTCAATAATCCTTAGTTTTCTGAGCTCTAGTTACAAGAATGACGGTGGGGAGGAACAACTCTTTTATTTATAGAGTTAAAGTGGTCCTGTGGGTTGGTCGGGGGTGGAGCAACCAACCATTGGTATGCTGCCATGGGTAGGCACCAGGAAAGGAAAATTACGGAAAGGTAAGTATTCAATTTTCCGTTTTCTGGAGGAAGATCCGAAAACTAATTTTGTAACCTTGGAACAGCATGCTCAAAATATATTGATTTTTTGTTATGCTGGCCCAATGGAGGGAGGAAGTTCTGAAGCCTTCCTCCCACTGGCAACAACAAGTCATTGAGTTTTGTTGGTTGACGCAGGAGGATGAAAAAGGACATTTCCTTTGCCCTTTCCCTTCTGCAATGATCAAATTCTTCTCTTGGGGTTTGGCATTTTGTTCTTGAGCCCTTTGAGATAAAAAAAAAAAAAAAAAAAAAACCCAAGCTTAACTGGCTGTTTTTTCTTTGTAACGGGAAATGACTTCTTTTTATCCGCTGTCCTATGTAGGACTGAATCTAAACCAGGTCCAAAAAGTAAATCTGCCAAGAACGGTAACCCACAAAGCTTATTTTTAGATGCCGCATCCCCCGGCCAGGTCTTTACCCACAATGCCCTCCTGGCCGAGTTAGTTAGGGCTACAGATCTTGCTGTCATTCTAATAGACTCTGCTGAAGCATGTGAAATAAAGGCCACTGCAGCTGACAAAGTTGAGAAAGAATCTGAAATTTCTTGCTTTGGCGAATCCGCTATAATATGGGCTTTGAGCTAATTCGCCCCAATATTCCATATTCCTGGAGACACAAGTAGTCGCCATAGCTGGTTTGAGATTACCCATGATGGATTGCCAAGCCATTTTAAGTTGTTGATCAATCCTTTTATCCATGGGATCTCTTCACACCCATATCCTCAAATGGTAGGTCAGTTGATCTTGAGACCTGGGAAAAGGCTGCATCGAGTTTTGGTGTTTTTATTCCAAAGCGCCTCTGGGTCTTCATCAAATGGAAAGCACCTTTTAAGGGCTTTAGGGAAAAAAAGGCTTTCATTCTGGTTCTGCCCATTCCTTCTTAATAGCCTCCGAAATGACTGAGTGCACAGGGAAAGTAACATTTTTAGGCTCACTGAGACCTGCATACATCCCGTCATGCAGAGATAATTCTTTTCTCTCCTCTTCTAGGCCCAGAGTAATATAAATTTCTTTTAACAGGCCATCTACCTGTTCTAAAGACAGTTTGTATTTAGAAGGTATATTTTCCATACCTTCCTCCTCATCCGAAGAGAGGAGAGAGACCCCATAGTAAAAATAAGGTAGTAGCACATCTGCCCCTTACCTGGTGCCTGTCCCACTTGCTGCCTCCATCGAGGAGCACTGTGTGCGCGTGCGGCTGGATGCCGCTTCCGGACTCCAAAAGCACCGCTGCGCCGGACCGGAACCAGCAAATATGCACCAGCCCCATTCCTCCCTTCTCCCCCTGCGACTTCCGGTGGAAATTACGCCGTGCGCCTGCTCCATGGATGCCACCCCTTCCGGATTCCTCACTTATGGCGGATGCAGTCACTGAATACCATTCCCAAGATGGCAGCAGCGTTAGAGAAAGCAGGCGGGAAAAAAAAAAAAAAAAAAAAAAAAAAAAAAAAAAAAGGGGAAGCATGTCCGCCTGCTCCTCTCGCCGCTGCCCAGGAGTGCCGCCCACAGCAGTCCCGGCACTTTGAAGAGGGAGAAGAAGCCCATCCAGCAGTCGGATACTTCACTCTGTGGATTGGGCGGAACAACTCTCTAAGGTAAGAAAAAACGGTGGAGCAGGAAGCTTGGCCTCATGTGGCAAGGAGCCTCCTTTTAAAGTTCGGTGGAAGAGATATTTCCTGTTGGCCAGTGGGAGGAGCCACTCTCAGGTGCTGTCCTAAAAGACGTTAAGGGGGGAAAAAAAAATAAATAGAAAATAAAAATTTACTTACCGAGAAAGTTTTTTTCCCCCAAGAGTCTTTCAGGACAGCACACTTGAGAGACCTCAGCTCCTCCCTTCTCAGGAGCCAGAGATTTAAGCCACACCATCCCACCAGCCCTTCATTTTTTTCACAAGTACCTCCAGCTAGTCTAGGGAGACACAAGAACACATCATACCAACCTTCATACTCCTAATGTTCTCACATCCTAGTTGCAAATTATTAGGGTGGGTACTGGTGCTGTCCTGAAAGACTCTTGGAAAAAACGTTACCGGTAAGTAATATAAAGAAAGTACTATTGCACTACCAAAAACCAAGTGTATGGATAACAGATAAGGTGCTAATAATAAAGTGCGTGTATATAAAGTGCTTAATTATTCCACAGCGAGTCTGATCTCTACAATAGGAATCCCCCATATCTGAGTGTGTTGCAGACAGTTGAAGAAGCCAGCTTAACAACTTTCAAAAAGAACGGATGTAAAATTGACCAGGGGCCATAACCACAGCTTGATCCATTCCATCTGCACTGTGTCAAATGTGTCTGCTACCCAGGCGTCTGGAACATATGCAGATCGGGAGACACTTTTCTCTAGGAAAAGACTGTGGAAACCGCATAAAACCTGCAGTGATTCCTTGGATCCTGTAAGGAAGATTCAGCAACAGTCTGGTCGTTTATCGATGCTCCACTAGACCCGTTGGGGTCTATCTATAAGGTGAGAGGCTAGCACCATTGGGGGAGGATTGCAGAAAGATATCTATACCATCTTATATCTGTAATTTGGACTCCTACATCTGTCCCCTTTACCCCTCATCTCTATTTGTCTACACTCTGAAATTGGGACTGATCATTTCTCTGAATCACCAGATTCCTTTGGATGCTTTTTATGTTAGATTATTCCTACGTAATTATTTATTTGTGGTTTGGTTTGATGTGATGCACTTCATTGGACTTTATTGCACTAGTGTTTAGTTATATATATTACTTGGATGTGATGCACTCTATAGGATATTGAACACTTTTTTGAGTCTCTCTTTATGAGTAGTACTTGAGATTTCTTGCTATTCATTTTATTTCTGCTTATTTAGTACTTTAGTGTTATGCTTTATTAATAGCGCTACTTCATATTATTTAAACGTTACCGGTAAGTAACTTTGATTTTCCCTCTTTTGTCTTTCAGGACAGCACACTTGAGGATAAGCGAGCATTTACCCTAGGGTGAGACTACTGCTTGCAGGACTTTACGCCCATAGGCCTGGTCCTGGGCAGACAGTAAATCCAGTCTGTAGTGCTTAACGAAAGTCTTAAAAGTTGACAATGTTGCTGCTCTGCAGATCTGTTCGAGTGTAGCACCAGCCCACTCTGCTTGTGAAGTTGCCATGGCCCTAGTGGAATGGGCCCTAATACCTTCCGGGACCTCCACCTCTTTTGCTATATAGGCCTGAGTAATGGCCAACCTCAGCCACCTGGCAATTATCTGTCTAGAGGCTTTGGACCCCTTCCTAGCCCCCGAAAAACAAAAAAAAAAAAAAAAAAAAGAAAAAAAAGAAGAAGAATCGGATCTTCTAAACTGTTCCGTAAACTCTAAGTACTTTAGTACGCATCTCCTAACTTCTGATCTGTGCCGGATCGGGTTTAAAAATTATCCAATCCTGAAAGATTTGAAAGAAAGGAGCCCTCATCGAGAGGTCCTCTAGCTCACCAACCCTCCTTGCGGTAGTGATTGCTACCAAAAACAAAAAAAAAAAACAAAAAAAAAACAAAAAAAAACCAAACAAACAGTCTTGAACATTAAAATTTTCACTGAACAAGACTTAATAGGCTCAAAGGGTTCCCCTGTAAGAGCCTGCAGTACCAGGGAGAGATCCCACATGGGAAAAGGATGGGAGCTGACTGGTCTTTGCCTACTTAAAGCTTTAAAGAACCTAGATATCCAAGGGTTCACTGCTAGTTGTTGTTCTAGGAACACACTTAGAGCAGAAACCTAGCCCTTAAGAGTGCTGAGGCCCAGACCCTTATCTACCCCACTCTGTAGGAACTCCAGAACTGCTACTGGACTGCGAACACTAAAGGAGCTCTCTGCGCACCAAGAATTGAACTTCTTCCAGACCTTTAAATAAATATTGCGTGCCTCTTCTTTCCTACAATTTAGAAGAGTCGCTATCAATCTTTTGGAGAACCCCTTACTTCTCAGCATTTCCTCCTCAGAAGCCAGGCTGCCAGATTCCACCTCTCCACCTGAGGACAGCAGATTGGGCCTAGATAGAGGAGGTCTTCCCAGACCGGCAAAAAACCAAGGAGGTTCCAAAGCCAACTCTTTTAGGATAGAAAAGCATGGCCTCCTGGGCCAGTGTGGTGCTATCAAGATCAGGGTCACGTTCTTTGACTGGAATTTTCTCAGGACTGCGGGTAACAGTACTTGGTAAAATGCCAGCTTTGAAAAAGAGCGTCCTCCCCTATTGCCCCGTCCCACCGGTTCAGAGAGAAGAAAAGGGGAGTTTTTGCGTTCTCCCTTGAAGCGAAGAGGTCCACGCAAGGGACCCCCCTCACTTTTTGATAATCATCTGGTAGATGACCTGACTCAGTACCCAGTCGATCTCTCTCAGCGTCCTCCAGCTGAGGAAGTCTGCCAGCTGGTTTAACTCCCCCTTTAGGTGTACTGCGAACAGAGAGAGCACAGTGACCTCGGCCCAGTTAAATATTGTTTCCGTTAGAACCCAAAAAGGGAACTGCTTCTGGTGCCCCCCTTGGTTGATGTAAGCAACCGCTGCGGAATTGTCTGAGCGGACCTGAAGGTGATGTCACTGGAGCTCCTGCTGAAAGGTTCTGAGAGCCAGAGAAATTGCTTTCAGCTCTCTCCAGTTCGAGGACTTCCCGCGTCCTCGACTCCCCAGGATCCTTGCGTCAGACTCACACCCAGGTGTGCTCCCCACCCTGTGCCGCTTGCGTCCGTTGTGATGACCTTGGACATTGGCAGTACCCATTCCAGACCCTGGGACAGATTTGCTGCCTTCCTCCACCACCACAGGGATCTCTTCACCCGTACCGGTATGAGAACCGTAGAATTCAAGGACCTTTGGGTGTGGTCCCAAACTTCCAGAATGAACCACTGCAAAGGGCGGAAATGTAACCCTGCCCACTTTACAGCTGGAAGGATAGCCGCCAGCAGCCCTAAGGCTGACATGGCCTTTCTTATTGAGATTGATTGATTTCTTTGTAGAACTGCCAGAGCCAAGTCTACCTTCAAAATTTTCCTCTGTGGGAGGAAGACCCTCGGCTGGGTTGAAGCCAGGATGTAACCTAGGAAGGTAACTTTCTGGGATGGGACTAGGTTGGATTTAGGAGACATCCCAGATGCTCCAACACACTCTTTGCCACCTGCAAATCCTGGACCAACTGCTCCGGTGAAGGAGCAAACAGGAGCAGGTCGTCCAGGTATGGGGGGGCGCGGCGGCGGGGAGAAAGCACAAAGGGGAGAGCCTGAAACTGTAGATGTATTGTTTTCTCCCCGGACTTTACTGCCAGTCTGAGAAATCTTTGACTACTCTCTGCAATCGGAATGTGCAGATAGGCGTCCCTTAAGTCTATGGATGCCATGTAGCAATCCGGAGGAAGCAGTGTCTTCACCGAGAAGATTGAATTCATGCGAAATCTTCTGTAAGTGATTGATCGATTGAGAGGCTTCAGGTACAGGATGAGCCTGAACTACCGAGGGTTTCTGAACCACAAAGACGTGAGAATAGAACCCTCTGCCTACCTCCCTAGGTGGGACCCGCACAGGGGCGGATCCAGGGGGGGGGGGGGGGGGCGCAACAGGGCATTTGCCCCCTCCGAGAATGTGAGTGAGTGGGCGGGCAGGCGTCGCTGCGGGTGAGAGCCGGCAGGTGGCTCCGAGCACGGGCGGCTCCGTTGGTGAGCAGCTGTGCGCAGCTCAGTGACAGTGTGTGAGCGGCTGCTGGCCAATTAGGGAGCCGGAGGGCGAGGGAGCAGAGAGATATCATCTCTCACCGCCCAGCGCCCGCCCTGCATCCCTGCAGTTCCGCCCTCACTGTGCAGTGTGCAGGCAGCCGCGGCAGCAGAGAGATTACATCATCTCTCTGCTGCCCCTGGGGCGGGATGCAGCGCTGACACGTCCGCTCAGGATGAGCCCTTTGTGCGCTCTGCTCTCTCTCCGCTCTCCCAGCGGCAGTAGCCAGCCCATTCCTCCCTGCCCAGAACTGAAGTCAGCGCAGGCTGGGAGGGGCGGGGCCGACACGCAGCGCTCAGCCCGTGGCGGCTCGGGTAGGTGGTGCTTGTCGAAAGGGCGGGCGTGGCTTGCGTTCAGCGCTGTTCTGGGAGATGAGTTCATTCACTGTCACAGGGGGCAGCGGCCAGCCAATCAGAGCGCGATCTGGGCACAAGGGGGGCAGCATGCAGCCAATCAGAGCATGATTTGGACATGGGGGTGGGGTCACCAGTTGAATAAGCCTGACTCTGGGACACAGCAAGAGACAATTATAGCAGGCAAGTGACAATCCCCAACGTGTGGCATGGGACGTGGCAAGTGACAGTGGCAAGTGAACACACTCGGGGCTCCCACTAATTCTATGGTGAGTTGAACCATTTCATTTTTTACAACAATGTAATAATAGTAATAATGCGTTTCAATCATCCTGATACCATAACAACCATGGTGCCGTGATGATTGAAGCGCTAACACCAGTCATTTCCCCGTTAAATTTACCCCCAAAAAACGTATTTTCTGGCAGTGCCCCTCCCGAGACTAGGCTCTGGATCCACCCCTGGACCCGCGAGACTACTTCCTGCTGCTCCAATTCCTCCAGAGAAGAAAGTAGTGCCGTCGCCTTTTCCGCACACTTTGGCAGGTTTGTAACTAGAAGCCTGTGTGTGTGGGGGGGGGGGGCTTGAGAATTCCAGTCTGTATCCTCTCCTCACAATACCTAGGATATACTGATTGGAGGTTGACTGATTCCCATTGTGGGATGAAGGCCCCCAGTCTTCCCCCCACCAGGATTAACTTGTCATTGGCACTTTCGGGGCTGTTCAGGAGGGCGAAAAACTTCTCCCCCACGCCCCCTGCCCTTGTTGGACCAGACTTATTTCTGAGACTCCGTCCTCGGAAAACTAAACTTCTTTTGAGGATGAGTCTTCTTTTTAGACTGTTCCCCCGGTTTTTTCTTTAAGGGAAAGGCCTTTATCATATTTGACGCATTGTCCCCTTGCCAGGTTTTCAACCATAGAGCTCTCCTGGCGAATTGGCCAGGGCGGAGGATCTAGCAGACATGCGGACCGACTCCGCTGAGGCATCCGCAATGTAACCGACCCCTTTTAAAAGCATGGGGAAGGAGGAGAGAATTGACTCCTTTGCAGTTCCTGCCTCGATATGAGCTTTTATATGTGTTAGACAGTGTTCCATGTTACGCGCCACCACTGTGACTGCCATGGCAGGCTTAAGATTCCCCAAGGAGCAATCCCAAGTCTTCTTGAGAAGGCAATCCATCCTCTTGTCAATGGGGTCTGCTAATACCCCCATATCTTCAAAAGCTAAATCAGTCTTTCTGGACACTTGAGAAAAAGCTGCATCCAGCCTTGGTGACTTATTCCAGACAGCCGCTTCATCCTCTGAAAAGGAGAATCTGCATTTTAGTGCCCTGGAAAAAAGGGTTTCCTCTCTGGATCTCGCCATTCTTTCTTGACGGCCTCAACCAGGACCTCAAGTACTGGAAAAACCCTTCTCTTCTGTTCTCCAAGACCTTCGTACATTTGATCATGGAGTGACAGCGTTTTTTTTCTCCTCTTGGATACCTAGAGTGGTGTGAATGGCTCCCAAGAGCTCTTCCACTTCCTCTAAGGAGGGTTTATAAATCGGGAGGTTTTGGTGGATTTACCATCCATTTTCTCTCCATCTGACTCCCTTGAGGAGTCTGAGGATGCACTGTCAGGATCATCCTCTAATGCCCTCAGGTAACCCTCCACTGATAGAGGGACCTTGTGACGGAGGTTGACAGGTGCGACATCTTTCTGCGCTAGCAGAGGATAGGCTGGGGGTTGTGAGTGTTGAAAACTTGCGAACAACGTTTTAAAAGACTGAAAAGTGCTGGAAAGCTCCTTAACAGATGCAGCCAAGTCAGAACTTTGTTCTACCGAATGTTCTTTAACTAAACCCTCTATGCAATCCCTACACAAAACTTTACCCAGGAATCTCCCAAAGTACTTCTACATGAAGGGCACTTCCTTTTGGGATTGTGTGGGGGCTTAGACTTTTCAGTAGATTTCTGAAACGACAAAAAAGAAAAACAAAACTCCAAACACAGCCATCAGAATATGCCAACGCAAAAATAAAACACCAAACTGACACCGGGAGTGTACCCTCCCCAGGACCGACCCCCACCAGGGTCCCAGAAATACACCTCCTCCCCTCTGACCACCAAGAGGGGGACTCACCCGTGGAGCTAAACGGGAAGACCGTAAGGGAACACCACCCCAGGGTTCCACTTATCTTAGAGTGGCTGGTGTTGGAGTCACCCGGCACAGATCGGGAAGCGTCTGTCTCCGACACCCCTTCCAGACAGAAAGCAGTGTGGTCCGCCTTAGCTGCTCCTAATGCTGTCACTACAACCAAATGGAGCATTCACCAGCCTCCACGCCGCTCGCTTTACATCCCGCGGCTGGAACTGAAAACCTTGGGTCAAGCAGAAGTGCTCACCTCGCCGGAACTGAGGTCACCTGCCATCCGGCCCAGCTTAAGCTCCATGCTGACCGAGGGGAATGCCGCACTATCCACCTTTACCCAAAGGTACCGGTAAGGCGAGCACCCTGGCCTGCAACTTTCTCAAGAGAGGACAGGATGCGGGATCGCACTGTGCAGAGAACGGGCTCCCCAGCCCAGCTGCAGTGCTTGAGAGGCCTCTGTCCCTCCTTCCAGAAATCACCGGCCTCTGCCTCCCCAGCTGTAACTGGCCCTTGGTTCCTAGCAGTGTCTCCCTGTTGGAGGAAACACCAAAACTGAAGGATTGGAGGGATGGTGTGGCTTAAATCTCTGGTGGAGGCGGTGTTTCCTGAGAAGGGAGGAGCTGAGGTCTCTCAAGTGTGCTGTCCTGAAAGACGAAAGAGGGAAAAACGTTTTTCCGCGCTTTCAAAACGCTTTTAAAGGCACTTTGACAGGGGCATTTTTGAAGCGCTATTTATAGCGCTCCAAAGATGATGCTTACAGGACTTTTTCTAACGTCCCACAAGCGCATCGCCCCTGTGTGGTGTGAAAGCACCTGCTCAAATGAATGGGAGGCAGTTTTCAGGTGCCATTTTTAGCGCTAAAGTGCTTGAAAACCGCCTCAGTGTGAAAGGGGTCTAAATCACTGCCTTGAAACCAGAAATGCAGCTCAGTCAAGCAACAGGTGCTTTCCAGTGATCCCAATTACACCAGCCACTGCCATTCGGACAGTCTTCAAATATAGTTTAAATACTCATGCATCTCTTACCTTCTCTCATATAGCAAGTTAGCCACCATGCTTTTAAAAGTTTTGGGTTTTATATGGCGACCTTCTTTCAGCTCATAAAGATTTAATCTGAACTTCAGACGCTGTGCTCTACAAAAATAAATACATACAGTTTTAACAGACAGGATATTTGGCATATTGTAACTAAAGTCTCTATTACATGGATGGGTAATGTGGATTCATAAATTCTCATGACCACTGTTCAAGACTGCTCCAACTGTAGTACACCGCAAATAAGGCGCATTACAACTATAGTGCCCAATCACTAGTGTCAGCAGGAGGGATGAGTGCACCTTGGTTAGTGGCAGGAAGGAGTGCACCTTGGTTAGTGGCAGGAAGGAGTGTCCCTTTGTCGGGATTATCAGTGGCAAGCACGGTGCCACATCATTTGTTTCAGAGGGGGCATTTATTACCCAAGGGCAAGTAAAGACAAGACAAGGGGTGCATCCAAACTGTGGGCTGAGGGTTTACTTCTACTTTAACATGATAAAATGTAACTGATTTTGGGCCCAATTCATTCAAATCTAAAATCAAAGCGATATTAAATCCAAAACCAAAAAATGTACTATATTGCAGCTAACCAATCATTAGCTACATTCATTTTTTTTTTTTTAAGGCTTTTTCACATCTACTTTCCTCCCGATTAAGATCTGGTCAGTAACATACCTTCTGCATTATACAGACACCCCTCTGGATGCAGGAGCAAGCACAGCGGGCAGATTTGGACAGCAGCATTGCAAGTCTGGGGGGGGGGGGGGGGGTCGGGGGGAGAGGAGAAGTGTTATAACAAATTGCATCTGAACTCCAGCTAAAATTTTATAGTCAGTTACAGCAACCCCCCCCCCCCCTTTTGGGATAATTTTTTGGGTGCAATACCACTTTAAGCACACACCTTAAAAATTGGGTCGTCTCATTTAGATTTACAAGACAGCCCATCCAGTAGGACATAATTTGAATTAATTATCTAGGCAGGTTTCCATACTGACCACATATAATGAAAGCTGCATTAAATCATTTTTCAAGCACCACACACATACATCACTGGTCAGTGACCTGGCCCTTGAGGGATCTCATTTTTGTGATGGTGGGCAATGCTAATTTGAAATATGTAATGTATTACAATGTTAGACCAAAGAACGTTCTATTATGCTCTAGTATGATATCTGTTTTCAGTTGCCAGCAAAACCCTTACACTGTCTGCACATCAGTTGCTAAGCCAGCCAGTCCAATATACAATCGATCCCCCATGGGAAAGATCTTCTGGAAGTCTGTTGTCACCATCTGAGCTTGAATTCCAAAGCGTTTATCAGCAGCTATAGCAACACAGCTTTTTCCTTTCATGGCCATGACGGCCCCTCCATTATAGGTCATAATAGACTAAATAAAAGTAGAAGAAAATAAAAATTAGATACAAACTCTATAGTACTATGAATCAAAAATATTTTTGCAAAAGAAGTACATGAATGCTATATTGGTGCATAGGGAGCTGGAATTTAGAGGGAAAAAAAAAAAAAGGAACAAAGGGGAACTTATCTTTCAAAGCGGAGTTCCACTTGTTTTTGTATTAAGGCTACTTTCACACTGAAGCATTTTACAGGCGTTTTTTGCGTTAAAAACCTGAAAAGCGCCTGCTTTCTGCAGCCCCAGTGCTTCACATTGGGGCAGTGCACTTGCAGGATGAGGAAAAAAAAAAGTCCTGCAAGCAGCATCTTTAGGGTGGTGCAGGAGCGGTGTATACACCGCTCCTGCACCACCCTTGCTATTGAAATCAATGGGCACCGCTACTGAAGTGCCTGCAAATCGATTCGGCAGCGGTGGTTTTAACCCTTTCTTCAGCCGCTAGCTGGGGTTAAAAGCATCCCGCTAATGGCTGAAAAGCACCGCTATAACAGAGGTAAACCGCTAATGCCCGTCCGCATGTGAAAGCAGCCTTAAAAAAAAAAAAATCACCAGCTGACTTTTGATAAACACACACTCACCTGTCCCACTGTCCAGTGATGCGGCCACCCGAAGCCTCGGTTCTCTCCCTGGCGCCGGGCATCACTAGTGTGGGCACCCAGCTGTGACAGCTTGTCCTGAATGGCCGTGCAATCTTCTGGGACCTGCGACCCGTCCCAGAAGATTGCAGGGAGGGGGGGGGAGCAGTCGTCGCAAGCAGAAATGAGAGCTGGGTACCTCTCAAAAATAGGTACCCACCCCCTCAAAAAAAAAAAAAAAAAAAAAAAAAAAAAAAAAAAAAAAAAAAAAAAGAAGACGAGGGGAGGACATTCCATGGGGTTAGGACTCCTTAAAGCGGAAGTTTTCCACTATTGTGATCAGGAGATCCATGAACAGAGCAGAATGAGTATGACGTGAGACCTACTTCTTTTCAAAAAAAAAAATTCTCACTGAGCTAAACAGACCCATGTTAGGTCTTTGGGCAAGCAATGGGTTCATTCACATAAACAGAAAAACTGCTGTATTTGGATGCAGATAGTTTTCTACAGATTTAAACACAGCACTAACCAATGAGCCTATACACTCAGCTGCATCTACATACAAAAATGTGAGCAGCTTATACATGCAAAGACGTGAGTACTTTAGACACGTATTTTACGCAGGAGCGTCTAGCTCTGCCAGCAAAAACCTTTCATGCAGAAAATACAAGCATGCCACATGAATGAGCCCCAAGTCTGAAAAACATAAAACGGACTCCAACTTTTTTTCAGACCTGGAAATACTTAGACCTCATACACCTATAGAGTGGTGCGACTTATGTTGTGCTTAAAAAAATGCAGTCTCTGCTAGCCTAACTCCCATACGCCACAGCCCCCAGTCACATTGCAATGTAACCCCCTACACACAAACGCATCACTCACCATTTTGATTCCCGTGTACCTGCCTTCTTCTACCCAAAACTGAAACTAACAACCTTTCCCAGAAGCGACACTTGGACACGCCTGCCACAAGCTGATAGGCACCGCCACAATCTGGTTTAGCGCCGATTCGTTTAGGGACCTGTCGGTCACACGTGATTGGTCGAGTCTACAAAAGGAGGCGGCAGAAAATGAAATACGCGCAGTCATAGAGGGCCGCGGTGGTTGCTGGTTATAGGAAGGACGTACAGAGGGTTCTATAGCGTTGTGGGATAATGGTGAAGTGCGGCGGAAATGACGTTACAATGGGGGTGCTATAAAAGAATAGTACTCTGATTACAACTAGGTACTTCAGAGCAATGTATACAAGTCGTAGAGCTGTGATATTTGGTGACAGTAAAGTATAAGTGAAAAGGTAACATAAGCATTCTTTCACACCTGAGCAAAACATACACCTACCAATTTTGTAGATTTTTTTGGGCAATTTATAGGTATTTTTTTAAGCTTTGTGAGAGGGTTTTTGCTATCAAGCTTTAAGACCATAAACTATATCATCTGATTGTACAATCTTCTTTAGCGCTGCCATCAATGATTCATAGCTCCCAACTGTCCCTGATTTGGAGGTACTGTCCCTGATTTGGAACAAAGTCCATCTGTCCCTCTTTCTTCCTCATTTTGATCTGATCTATAAAGCTGTATATAAAATGCTCTATTTATCTTTCAAATAGTGTTTCCCAGTGATATAACCTTCATCCAATTTCTGAGGCGTTTTTCAGGCGCTTTAGCGCTAAAAATAGCGCCTGAAAAAAGCCTCAGCTGCAATCCCAGTGTGAAAGCTCGAGAGCTTTCACACTGGGGCGATGCGCTGACAGGGCATCACAAAAAGTCCTGCCTGCAGCTTCTTTGCAACGGTGGAGGAGCTCCTCCACCGCACCTGCCCATTGAAATCAATGGGGCAGCGCTGCCATACTGCCGGCAAAGCACCGCTGCAACATCGTTTTGCGGGCGGATTGAACCCTTTTTCGGCTGCTAGCGGGGGTTAAAAGCGTCAGTAAAGCGGTGCTAAAAATAGCGCCGCTGACGCCCGGGCGCTGCGAGTGTGAAAGCACTCTAAAGGAATAGAGCTAAAAAAAAAAAAAAAAAAAAAAAGCACTTGTGGGTTGTCTAATCATTTTTTGGTATAATTCAGCTTTAAGGGGGCGTGACAGGGGGTGTATCCTATGCTTACATACTTTTGCTAATTAGTGTCCCTAGTTCCCACCTCAGAAAGTTGGGAGGTATGAACGATGTAGTGCAAGGGCCTGCCAGACTGGATACAGGTGTTTTGGAAAGATTAGGTGGGCCTCAATATAATATAGTTTCAACTTTAGGGGTTGTATGGCAACCTTTAAAAGGGAAAAAGAAAAAAGGAGGGCGCACCGACCTAGTGAATTACCACTGGTAAAGCTTTATTAAAGCATAAAAACAGCAAAATGTATACTCACAAACAAGCATTAGTAAAAGGCATTGACAATTGAGCAGATTTGCTGTTCTGAACACCGACAAGCCAGGATCTGACTTCGAGTGGATCAAACGATACCTCAAAATGGCTGACGCGTTTTAGGGGAGAACCCCTATTCTTCAGAGCCTAAGCGGGCTACTCTCTCGCAGTGACCTCTATATATGTTTGCGCACCCCAATCACCGTCAACACCCACCCACATATGTCACGCCCACCCACATTGACTGGCCCTCCCTGGCTCCACCCGAACAATCATATGCATAACCATTAGGGGCTTCATAGTAAACGATGCCCCCATATACTTAACCAGATAATAAGATTAATAATATACAATACAGCATTCTGACCAAAGGAGAAAGTGTACATGGGAAGACAATGCAACCTCCCATGGGGAAGTGATCAGGCTCATCTTACCTGCGCCCCCTCCACCCTTGTCCCATGCTATAGGGGAGTAGGAAAGAGTTAGGGTGAACCATACTAGGCACCATGAAGCCTCCAGATGCTGCCCCTGATGGGTGGAATGCACGCCGCTCAGATAACCAGGAAGTGCGGGTATACCTGCGTTGCACCCGCGACTTCCGGTCAACCTTGGCGTCACTTCCGTATCCGCACGTGCAAATGATGAGGCTGCGTGCGCAGTAGATGTGGCCAGGAAGTGCAGGAGTGATTGCATTCCACCCGCTACTTCTGGCCGCTGATGAGGTTACATCTGCCCGAGCAGTACATTGGTGTGTATTGACGTGTATGCATAATGCCAAATGCACACACCCACACTCATTGCCTGCTCCGGACTACCCCCTCCACTGGCCAAATGCTGAAGTACAACATACACTCAACTAAAAAGGAAGGGGCTAGATGCTGCAAAGCAGTTGAGGCACGCAAACACATACAGAGAGTATAGGGAAAAGGCCCAATGGCAATCAGTATGGTCCACAGAAGTGACCATCCATAGATTAGTAGAAAAAAAATGTTAAATAAAATGAAGTAATAAAAACTATTAAAAACTTTCTATAAAAAGCAAAGATCAACTGCTTAAACCAAGCATAAGTGTTCTGGGCTCATAAATACTGTAGCAACGTATCAAGTGGATACCCCACTTGGTAGTGGTCTACAGTATAGCCACTATTAGGGGCATAGTAATCCCCACTTTATAATCTTAAAAACAATTTAAAAGGAACCCTCTTGTATATACTGCAGGATGCTAATATGGACTATAATACTACGGAAAAGCCATTTGCCCCCTTATATCTTATATCATAAATTTAAAATTGAATATATGTAGGCTAAAATGAAATTAAATACATACTGTTACAAAATTGGCATATTCTAAATTTCTATCAAGCTAACCAATCTAGAACTAAAAACTACACGTGACATTTCTATCTATTCTAAAACCTTACTGTCTAAGGGCCTAAATCAAGATCTCAACACATAATGACCAATACTCAACAGAAGGGCCCATCTCCCTCTAGATACCAGTAACCCTTCAGATCCCATGGCTACAAAGTAGATGTCATGAAACAGGAAGAGAGGGTGGGACTTTATATGAGATGCACGTGTAACTCCATCCCTAATTATATAGAATAGGAGGATTTTGGGACTTTACATGAAGCATGAATTCAAGGCTAGCAAGCAGTGATTGTAAAACAATAGGTTTTATTTTTACAGCCGTAAATGACACAATGTATTAGTAGTAATATCATACCTAATTTCATGGACAAGCATATATGTAGCAAGACCAGGCAGGCAATCATAAAGCATGTCAACAGTATATAAAAAAGTCATCCACATCAGTAATATCACCTGGGACAGCATGTAGCAAAATATTTTACAGTCTATCGCAGTTAAAAAATTATTAATTATGAAACACGTAGAGCCAACTTGTAGGGCATGTAGCATCTGTGATCTTCTGCATCCCACTACCTCAGCTCCCGCGGGGGACTCCTCTAGCGGTCCCTGCCCTCGGGCCGCACAGTCCTGACCAATGTGAGTATACAGAGAGATTTTACTTGCCCTCCATAATCAGTATCTCTCTTTCCCTGGGGCGATCATGAAACAATGGTTATATTAATTATATGTCTTATTATAGATACATGCAGCATCCGCCCCTGAAGAGTGGGCATACATCCCACAAAACGCGTCGGTCACACACAGATGCTACATGTCCTACAAGTTGGCTCTACTTTATGTTTCATAATTAATAATAATATTTTTTAACTGCGATAGACTGTAAAATATTTTGCTACATGCTGTCCCAGGTGATTTTACTGATGTGGATGACTTTTTTATATACTATGATATGTAATTAATTTTGATACCGTTCACATGCTTTATGATTGCCTGCCTGGTCTTGCTACATATATGCTTGTCCATGAAATTATGTATGATATTACTACTGGTACATTGTGTTGTTTATGGCTGTAAAAATAAAACCAATTGTTTTACAATTACTGCTTGCTAGCCTTGAATTCATGCCTCATGTAAAGTCCCAAAATTGTCCTATTAAAAGTAGAAATCATAGACCAAACCCCACTGAATAGTGGGGCCAGACCTCCATAAATAGTAGTCATGTCACAAGAGGGTCTGTGGTTAAAAAACACAATGGACAAGCACGATCATCCTGTCTACACCACAGGGAATTCAAAAGGCTCTACAAGGACTGCAAATGTCATACGACATTGTGCAGTTCAGTTTCCTCATTCAAGCCCTTCGGAGCCAAAGTCCCTAAAGTAAAGATCCAATAAGCCTCTCTTGTACTCAGTATCTGGTGCTTTTTACCACTATCCAGATAATTTGGCATGGCCGCTATACCAAACACCCTAAGGCCGTCTGTACTGCTGCCATGGACTTCCTTAAAGTGTCTCGGTACTTAGTATTTATCTTTCTCTGTCAAGATAATGCTTCTATGCTCATTCAGTATATGGGGGCATCGTTTGCTATGAAGCCCCTAATGGTGATGCATATGATTGTTCGGGTGGAGCCAGGGAGGGCCAGTCAATGTGGGTGGGCGTGACATATGTGGGTGGGTGTTGACGGTGATTGGGGTGCGCAGACACATATATAGAGGTCACTGCGAGAGAGTAGCCATTGCCCGCTTAAGCTCTGAAGAAAGGGCTTCTCCCCTGAAACGCGTCAGCCATCTTGAGGTATTGTTTGATCCACTCGACGTCAGGTCCTGGCTTGTTGATGTTCAGAACAGCGAACCTGCTCAATTGTCAATGCCTTTTACTTATGCTTGCTTGTGAGTATACATTTTGCTGTTTTTATGCTTTAATAAAGCTTTACCAGTGGTAATGCACTAGGTCGGTGCATTACCACTTTACCTCCTTTTTTCTTTTTTCCTTTAGTTCATGAATACCCATTATTCTGAGAAGGGCTGCAAGACGGCAGGCATTATTATATAAAGTTGGTCGCACCACGCACTGAGGAACTAGACACCCGAGCGCAGGAGAGATTTATAACCTTTAAAAGGTAACTCCACTTTAGTGGGAAAAAATAGCAAATAAAAAAAAAAAAATATGAATATAGCGCATCCCTCAAATTTTTCACTTGCATTTTGCGAGTTGAAAATGAGGGCTAGCGAGTATGGGCTGCCTTGGAGCGGGGGGGGTGGCAAGCACCGCCGGCAGGCAGGGTTGAATGGGAGCCATTCTCCCAGCGATCGCCCCTGGGAAGAGAGAGGAGAGCAGGCGGCCGGATCATAAGCACGCAGAGGAACATCACATCACACCTTTCATTAGAATTGCAGAGTGTTCCCTGCACTCGCTGTCACACACAGCCCTGCTCCTGGCCTGGGTACTTTGATAGATAGATCACCCGTGCTGGTATGTGTGACCTGTATCAAAGTACTGGGGCCAAGAGGCGGGACTGTATATGACGGCGAGCGCCAGGAACACATGGCATATCAAATGAAAGCTGTTACAGCGATGTCCCTCTGCATTCTGATGATCCGACCGGCAATCCTCTTCCTCTCCTCTCTCTTCCCCTGCTCAGTTAGGCTGCATTAATGGATACAGGTAGGCTGCATTAATGGACACAGGTAGGCTGCATTAATGGAAATAGGTAGGCTGCATTGTTGGACATAGGTAGGCTGCATTGATGGAAATAGGTAGGCTGCATTGTTGGACACGGGTAGGCTGTATTGTTGGACAAAGGTAGGTAGCATTGATGGACAGAGGTAGGCTGCATTGTTGGACACAAGTAGGCTGCATTGATGGACACAGGTAGGCTGCATTATTGGACACAGGTAGGCTGCATTGATAGACACAGGTAGGCTGCATTGTTGGACACAGGTAGGCTGCATTGTTGGACACAGGTAGGCTGCATTGATGGACACAGGTAGGCTGCATTGTTGGACACAGGTATGCCGCGTACACACGGTCGGATTTTCTGACAACAAATGTTCAATGGGAGCTTGTTGTCGGAAATTCCGACCATGTATAGGCTCCATCGGACATTTTCCGTCAGAATTTCCGACAAACAAAATTTGAAATCTGGATCTCAAATTTTCTGACAACAAAATCTGTTCTCTTAAATTCCGATCGTGTGTACACAATTCCGACGCACAAAGTTCCATGCATGCTCTGAATCAATTACGAGATGGAAGCACTCGGTCTGGTAAAACTAGCGTTCCTAATGGAGATAGCACATTCGTCACGCTGCAAATTTTAAAATCTTTTAATGCAGTGCTAGAATAATGAAGTTGTTTTGCTGCTTATATTCACACAGAGTTCTGACAACCTGATTTCTTTATTATTTCTCGTGATCTCATGAACAATTTTTAATTTTTTTATTTTTTTTATCCAGATCTCCTATTTTTTTTTTTTATAGTGATCTCCATAATTTTTTTTCTTTCGTTTTGTGTCAAGTTACCACAACACCATTATTATTTTGTATTTTTTAAGCTCAAGGAGGTTGGTGTTGGTGTCCCTTGTTAATTTGACATTGTATTTTTTAAATGTACCTGCCTACTTACAAACAAACTGTCCTTTTTGAAGTAAAACACATAGGCAAGTATTTGTGAAAAATAAATAGCTATTTATTATGGGTCATAACAAAATAAAGAGGAAGGCAATGCTGGAGAAACTGGTGAAAATTGCGAAGCCTTTGTACCCCAGGGCAGGCATCAATTATTTTACAGTCAAAAATGTTGGCCAGAGGAGTCCTTATAATAGTAAGCACAATCCAGTCCAGGAATACAAGAGATCAGGAACAGCAGCAGATGACATATCTGTCCCCAGGCTGTGGTCCTAAAACAGCCTGCGTCTTTTGTCAGACCAGACTGAACCCAGGCCATCACTTTCTTGTCTTCCTTCCACGCTTTCTTCCACGCTTGCTTCTAGGCTATAGCTCTGGTGTTGTAGTTGTGGCAGGAGGTGGAGCAGGAGGAGGAGGAGGACCATGGTTGAACTCACAAACATGGCTTTGGCTTGTGAGTTCGCCCCTCAACCCCTATTTAGGGCTTGTAACATAACTTCCTCACATAAGAGGCGTTGGCCCTCCTCCATTTCCTGCATTTTGCAGGCTGCCATGTGGGCATAGTCGTCTTGATTATTGGGGGGGTTATATTATTATATGTATGTACACATACAGTCAATATTAATATAATTGTCCCACATAAATCGGTGAACATATTACAACAGGGGGGTTCTGTGGGCTGTAGTAGCCTTCCAAAATAGGCCAAGTGCTGCCTCCTCCAGGTTAATCCTCTTCCTGGGACTTTTTTTTGGAAGGCGGGGGGGAGAGACCTGCGATTCGGGCAGGCTACTGTGGCCGGCCACCTCCTGGCTGCCACTTACCCCCACCACCTCCTAGCTGACACTTTCCACGGCCTCCTCCTGGCTGAGACTTTCCTGTGAATGAAAAGGGACATAGTTTTAGTTTTTGACTCATCAATCACACACAATTTTCAGCTCATGACTGTTGCAAATTGAATGTTAATAAATAGAAAATACTATCATTCTGACCCCCATCATTTTTCATTCTTGTCCCAATCATTTGTGGCCACTACTATCTATTGATATGTAAAACACTTTGTAAAATCAGAAATTACTGATCGATAATAACATCTAGTTAACATCATTAATGATTTGACTAGAAATATGTTGAACAATGCTATACCTGGCTTAAGCTGGGCTCCTTCACTTCTTCCTGGCTGGAAGGTCCAGGTTGGACATCGGAAGCCTCAGCTGAGGTGGAAGAAAGCCTTGAAGGAAGATTGGAGAGTGCTGGCCTGGGTTCAGTCTGGCCTGCCAGAAAATGCAGTCTGTCATAGTACCACGGCCTGGGTACACAAATGTCATCTGCTGCAGCTCCTGATCTCTGGAAATCCAGGACCTTCTTGCGCTCCCTATTATAAGTGCTCCTCATGTCACCATTAGGGCCTTCAAATAGGGGATGTCTGCCATGGGGATCACCGGCTTCACAAATTCCAGCAAATTGATCCAGTGCTGCCTTCCTTTTTGGTTTATTGTTATAAAAGGGGTGGTTTACCTGCCACAGACAGGGCAGCTCCCTGTACATATCAGGGAATATGGGGATAAAGTCCTCATCATTGAATAGATCAATTTTCTCTGCAAGACACAACACAAGACAAATCCTAATGTCAGGCTAAACTCTTCTAATCTTGTCCCAATATAGGCCTCAATCTAGAAGCAGTATAGGCACCAAGTTAAACTTGTACCTTCATTAGAACGATCGGCGCTTCTGCTACACCTTCCTCCACTCACAGATCGTACATACGGCGCACGCGTGTTATGCTTTATATACACTGCGCATGCGTGAAACTCCATCCACACCTGACATTCTTTCTAGTCTATTCCCCGCCCTTTGTCTTTCGGCGCAGTGGGAGATCACATGGCGGAGAAAGAGCAAGTGCATGCAGACAGCAGCAGCAACAACGAAAGGCCGTAGCCGCGAACGTCCCGATCCCAGGAGGAGATTTAAGGCCTCAAATATGTCCTTTATAGAGATGGTGGAGATGGTGGACATCTTGAAGAGGGCCGACTATGATGGGAAGCATGGACCTTACCCAAACCCAAATGTCAGAAAGGCCAAGATCATGACTAAAGCTATGAAAAGTCTGCACAGGAATTTTGGGGTACGACGATCCAAGGATCAATTGAGGAAACACTGGTCAGACCTGAAATTGAGGGAGCAGGATCAGTACAGAAAGATCAAGAGAGTTCTTCAAAAAAGTAAGTAGTCGTCGTGTGTTCCTATTATTATTATTACTTGCATGCTGCTACATGTGCTTTTCTTTACTGTTGTAAAGGTTAAAATGGGAAGTTTCAGGTTCGTGGGCACAGTAATCGTTCGTAGTAAACATTGTTTGTTCGCCCACTAATACAATGATTTGGGAGATCCAGCTTAACTACATTTGTTCAGGCCTATTTGTATTAAAAGAAGTTTATGACATTGTTGTCTAGATGGGTTTGTACTAAAATGAAATGCAAACTTGATTCAGTGTAAGGAGAGGACACTCAGTAGCTGTTTACACATCTGGATGCAGGAGCATTAGTGTGGGACACCAGAACAAACTTTTTAGGGTGTCCCACACAGGTGCTTCAGTGGATACTAGGGGTGTCTCCATGTGTGAAAATTGTACAAAAAAGGTAAGTATTCCAGCTTTGTAAAGGGAAAAAAATAATGTCTTCAGCTTGTAACTCTGCCAAAAAAGACATTATATGACACTTCCAAGCAATGTTTCATATTATTACTATTTCTCGCCTCAAATATCTGTGTGCTAAGTATACCTTTTTTATTCACATAGGGGAGAAAAGACTCGGGACATCTGAGGACACCAGGGACCCCCCACCTCCTAAAGAAAAGCAAATCCCCACACCACAACCAGAAGATGTGGAGGAAGGAGAGGTTTATGAAGTGAGCGAAATAGTGACCACAACAGGTGAGTGTCTGAGACCACAGCTTCAGGTAATAGATGGATGCCTGCATATTTCTAATAAATGGTATGTTTTTTTATTTTAGGTCAGGGATCCTCAAACTACGGCCCTCCAGCTGTTACGGAACTACACATCCCATGAGGCATTGTAAAACAAGGACATTCACAGACATAACTAGGCATGGTGGGAATTGTAGTTCCTAAATAACTGGAGGGCAGTAGTTTGAAGACCCCTGTTTTAGGTGATGTGGATGTTGTGGAAGAAGAATCTCATTTCACAAGTGCAAGTGCACACGTCCTCATTGGGGAGATTATGGTGTGCAATAGGGATGAGCGGAACACCCCCCTGTTCGGTTCGCACCAGAACCTGCGAACGGACCGAAAGTTTGCGCGAACTTTAGAACCCCATTAAAGTCTATGGGACTCGAACGTTCAAAATCAAAAGTGCTAATTTTAAAGGCTAATATGCAAGTTATTGTCCTAAAAAGGGTTTAGGGACACGGGTCCTGCCCCAGGGGACATGTATCAATGCAACAAAAAGTTTTAAAAACGGCCGTTTTTTCGGGAGCATTGATTTTATTGAAGTGAAAAAAAAAAGTGAAATATTCCTTTAAATATCGTACCTGGGGGGTGTCTATAGTATGTCTGTAAAGTGGCGCGTGTTTCCCGTGCTTAGAACAGTCTCTGCACAAAATGACATTTTTAAAGGAATAAAAGTCATTTAAAACTGCTTACGGCTTTAATGTAATGTCGGGTCCCGGCAATATGGATGAAAATCAGTGGGACAAACGGCATGGGTACCTCCTCCCCCCAGTCCATTACGAGGCCCTTTGGGTCTTGTATGGATATTAAGGGGAACCCCAAGCCCAAATTAAAAAAAGGAAAGGCGTGGGGCCCCCAGGCCTTATATACTCTGAACAGCAGTATACAGGCGGTGCAAACAAGACAGGGACTGTAGGTTTGTTGTTAAGTAGAATCTGTTTGTAATTTTGAACTGGTACATTTTTAAAGTGTAGCTCCAGCCAAAAAATCTATTTTTAAGCTTTTTGGAAAACATAGGGAAGGGTTATCACCCTGTAACATTTGTTTTGCTGTCTGTGCGCCTCTTCAGAAGATTTCACCTCACTTTCTGTCCCAATGACAAATGTTTTTTTGAAAATTTGGAGTTTTTAGTGAAACAAGGATTGGTGATAAAGCATCAGTGAAGAGGAGACACGTTTTTCCCATATTAACTCTTACAGGAGAGAATTTCCCTTCCTAGGGGGTAGATTTCATCTCACTTCCTGTTGTCTCCCTCCATTTGCAAATAGGAGTTGTTTGTAAGTTGGATGTTTGAAAGTAGGGGTCTGCCCTATATACTCTGCAGAAATTGGGGCCTTAGGTGTTGGTGTTACCACAACACAGTAAGCCCTCAAAGTTACTATTGGTGGGCGCAGGAACGGGCCGTGCTGTGAAATATTAGATCAAGAATTGTAATTACATGCCATTGTTGAACATTAGTAGAAAAATTGGGCCTTTGGTGGTGGTAGTGGTGGTGCTGGTGCCACAACACTGTAAGTCCTCACAGTTACTCTTGGTGGGCGCTGGAACAGGCCCTGCTGTGAAATATTATATCAAGAATTGTAATTACATGCACCTGTTGAACAGGGGCAGAAAAATTGGGCCTTTGGTGGTGGTGGTGTTACCACAACACTGTAAGCCCTTACAGTTACTTTTGGTGGGCGCAGGAATGCACCTTGCTGTGAAATATTAGATCAAGAATTGTAATTACATGTCCTTGTTGAACATGGGCAGAAAACAGAAAAATTGGGCCTTACGTACTGTGCCACAACACTACAACCCCTCACAGATGCTTTAGTTGAAGCACAGGAATGAGCCCTGCGGCAAAGTATTGCATCAAAAATTGTAATTATACGCCCCTGTTAAACAGGGGCTGAAAATTTGGGCCTTGGGCACTGGTGCTGGTGCCACAACACTGCAACCCTTCACAGATACTCTAGTTGGAGTGCAGGAATGAGCCCTGCTGCAAAGTATTGCATCAAAAATTTTAATTATACGCCCCTGTTGTGCCTTGGCTACTGGTGGCGGTGCCCAGAACCAAAAATGTTCTTACAAGCTATCAGTATGAAAATTGAGAAGGAAGAGGATTGTGACTCAGCATAACAGGATAGTCACTCAGCATCAGCATAGGCAGTCTTGAAGGTATCTCATATTAAAAAAAAATCAATCGGTTACATCAGCATCAGGTGCTTGGTAGCTGTTGATCCAAGAATGATTCATTTTTATGAAGGTCAGCCGATCGACCGATCCGGTGGACAGGCGCACCATGTGATCGGTTACAAATCCTCCAGCAGCACTGAATGTGTGTTCCGAAAGAATGCTGGATGCAGGACAGGCCAGTAGCTAAATTGCATACTGTGCAAGCTCTGGCCAGTGATCCATCCTCAAGACCCAGTAACCCAGAGGATTTTCGGTGGGAAAGGTGTCCAAGTCTGATCTTGCCCCTAGGTAATCCTGCACCATGTGAATCAGACGCTGGCGATGGTTGCTGGAACCGATTAGACCTTGGGGCTGGGGACTAAAAATTTGTCTGAACGCATCGGTCAGATGGCCACCTTCTCCACCGCTCCTTCTATGACTGACCGAAGCCTCAGCAACACGTTGTCCAGGAGGACCAGGAAATTGTAACCTCCCAGGCTCTGGAAACGCGTTGCACAAACCTTTCTGCAAGGCCTCCCGAAGATGTTTCATCCTCTGCTCCCTCTGCGACGGCAAGATAAGGTCCGCAACCTTACCCTTGTAACATGGATCAAGGAGGTCAGGAGGAGGGAACTTATTTAGCGGGACTTTAAGGGTGCCAACGAAAGGGGGAGATAGTAATAATAATGTAATGCTCGACAGTAGGTATGTAAGGGTTAATGATTTTATTGTTACATACAAAACTACAATATGAGTTATGCGCACATGTTCAGAATTACATCTGTATCCCACCTTCTTTACTTCATTTCACCTATATTTATATATATATATATATATATATATATATATATATATATATATATATATATATATATATATATATATATATATATTTCGTCTGTACATCTCCCTACTAGACATTGGCTCCCAAACCCTGGCATCTTCCGGTCTTTCGATATCCATTGCTTTTATATATGTAAGTAAATGTTCCTTCCTCGGATATGCATTTACAATCCTACACTATTCCCTGCACAGTTGATCAACCCTTCTTCTTTGCTTCTCATCTATCTTTCAGATTATCTCCTTATCCTATTTCTCCTACACTTCCCAATACAACTTCCATGCTCACCTTCCCACTTCAATTACCCATTTCCTTTCTCTCCCACCCTAACCCTTCCCCCCCATTCCCATTCAACCCCCCCACCCCCCACTCCCTTTTCCACCTTCCTCCTCCCTTCCCCCTCTCTCCCCCCTCCCTTCTTTCCCATCTTCCTTCCCCCTTCCCCCCTCTTCCCCCTCCCCTTTCTCCCCCTCCTTTACTTCTCCCCCTCCTCCCTTTTTTCTTTCCTCTCTTTTTTTCTTCTATCGAGTTAGAACACATACTTCAATGTATTTACACATTTACACGTATATCAATTTTTTGGTTAGATTTCAGCTGACAAGCTCATCTGGGTATCTTCCTACACCTTAACATACCACCTAGCGAGGATTTCCTTTGTTATCACACCAATTCGCAGGTATGACATCTGCATATGGGTGAGCTTTCTGTTGATGTACCTAGCGGTCGACAGTATACCTTAATGTATTTGTATGTCAATAATTTTACCATTCTGTATTACACTTCGAACTAATGTAATGTTTGTATTTCATTTTATCGCATGCAGTGTTACATCTATTCTTATTTTAAAACATCCCCTGATGTGCGCATAACTCATATTGTAGTTTTATGATGTTTTGTATGTAACAATAAAATCATTATCCCTTACATACCTACTGTCGAGCATTACATTATTATTACTATCTCCCTTTTTCATTGGCACCCTTAAAGTCCCGCTAAATAAGTTCCCTCCTCCTGGCATTTATATACAGGGATGTCGGTGCCTTTTATTTGCCATTGCCACCCACCCATATAATTACCCCGTATTTCAGGTGTTGTACCACACCGCCAAAGCCTCTATGGCTGGGTGACATTGTCCTCTCATTTTAATTTTTATTTCCAGTATATTCATTTTGGTTCATTTATTTTCTCCTTTTCCATTTTGAATAGCTATATCTATAGAAGTATAAAAAATCTCAATTACCTTATTTAAGATGTATGCCATGTGACTATATGTATCCAAAGAGTGCGTACTTTAATGTACTAACCATGCACTACTAATGTATTAATTTACTAAATATTAATGGTTTAATACTTCCTATGTATTTATTGCTTTTTCAATCCAATTCTTATTCCATATTGTATTGTTTGTTAAGTTAACCTGATGGCTTTGCTCAATGCATTTTTTTTTTGTATTATTTGTGGTGTCTGACGACCACTTGGTCCTATCGCATTTTCCTCCCCAATATGCCTAACCTGTCATCCCTTCTTGTCTCCCTCATTCCCCTTATTTTCAATGGTATAACCCAAACACACACCCCTTATACACTCCATTATCATATTCATGCCCTTTATTATTTAATAATAATTCCATGGGTTTCTTCGGACTGTAAATGATCCCTTGAAGACTGCTGCTGATGCTGAGTGCCAGGCTCCATCTCCATGCTGACACAATCCTCCTCCTCGTCCTCTTCCTGTGTGATCGGCGGGCACGCAGGAACACTGTCTGGATAAAGGGGGCCTTGAGAGCTAAGGAAGTCCTCCTCTTCCTGCCTCTGTTCTGCCTCAAGTGCCCTGTCCATTATTTCATGCAGCGTGTGCTCCAATAGGTAGACAAGAGGGACAGTGTCACTGATGCATGCACTGTCACTGCTCACCATCCTCGTGGCCTCCTCAAATGGTGACAAGACAGTGCATGCATCCCTGATCATAGCCCACTGGCGTGGGGAAAAAAAACCAAGGTCCCCTGACCCTGTCCTGGTGCCATAGTCGCATAGGTACTCATTGATGGCCCTCTGCTGTGTGTGCAGCCGCTGCAGCATGGCCAATGTTGAGTTCCACCTGGTGGGCATGTCACAGATTAGGCGGTTCTTGGGCAGGTTAAATTCCTTTTGGAGGTCAGCCAGCGGAGCACTAGCATTATATGACCTGCGGAAATGCACACAGACTTTCCTGGCCTGCCTCAGGACATCCTGTAAGCCCGGGTACCTGCCCAAGAACCGCTGCACCACCAAGTTAAGGACGTGAGCCAAACAGGGAACATGGGTCAGTTGTCCCTGTCGGAGGGCGGGGAGGAGATTGGTGCCAGTGTCGCAAACCACCATACCTGCCTTAAGCTGGCGTGGCGTCAACCACCTCTGAACCTGCCCTGCAGAGCTGACAGAATCTCTGCCCCAGTGTGGCTCCTGTCCTCCAAGCACACCAGCTCAAGCACCGCATGGCATCTTTTTGCCTGCGTGGTTGCGTAGCCCATTGAACGCCTATGGAGCACCGCTGGTTCCGAGGACAAATCAGCATAGGAAGAGGCCATGGAGGAGTAAGAAGAGGAGGGGGTGGAGGAGAGAGGTGTGGCAGAATTACCACTAGTAGAATTTTGGAGGTGTGGTGGCGGAACAACCTCCAACACTACTGCACCCTGTCCTGCATCCTTCCCAGCTGCCAGAAGAGTCACCCAGTGCGTGGTGAAAGATAGGTAACATCCCTGTCCATGCCTGCTGGACCATGAGTCAGCGGTAATATACACCTTACCACTGACCGCCCTGTCCAGCGAGGCCAAGACATTGCCTTCCACATGCCGGTAGAGAGCCGGAATCGCCTTCCATGAGGAAAAGTGGCGTTTGGGAACCTGCCACTGAGGAACCGCACATTCCACAAACTCATGGAAGGGGGCAGAGTCTACCAACTGAAAAGGCAGCAGTTGAAGTGCTAGCAATTTAGCCAAGCTAGCATTCAATCGCTGGGCATGTGGATGGCTGGGAGCGAACTTCTTTCGGCGGTGCAGCAGCTAGAGCAGGGAAATTTGCCTGGTACAATCTGACGTCGGTGTACCAATAGCAGATTGCCCGTAAGTACTTGGCTGTGACACACCTAATTCTACACCTTCATTCCTCTCAGTGCAGGTTTCAGAGAGGACTGAAGGTATAGTGAGGTTGGAGATCCCAGCTGATGAGGAGCAAGGAGAGGTCCGCTTTGTTCTTTGGTGTGGGTCTTTTAGGTACTCTTGCCAACGAACTGCATGGCAGGTCGACATATGTCTGGTCAAGCATGTGGTGCCCAAGCAGGTGATGTTTTGGCCATGTGAGATACGCTTGAGACATATGTTGCAAATAGCAGCGGTGGGATCTGATGCACTCGTCTCAAAAAAGGCCCACACCAAAGAACTTTTGGAATAACGCGCAGAGACAGCAGCGCCCTGCACATGCGGAGCTCTGCAGTGTGATGCAGTCGGTGTGCTGCCCTTAAACTGGCCCCTGGAGGGCATCCTGCCTCGTTGGAGATGTGCCTCCTCTTCCTCCTCCTCTCTCCTATCAGGCACCCACGTGGAGTCAGTGACCTCATCATCCCCTCCCTCCTCATCACTGGAGCAAAGCTGGCAGCATGCTGCAGCTGGGGGAACATGACTGCCAGATTGTTGTCCTTCTTGGGCACCCCCTCTCTCTGGGCTCACATTACTGCCTTCCTCTAGCTGGGTACCATCATCGGAGCCTTCAAAACGCTGGGCATCCTCCTGGAGCATGTACCCACACTGTGGTCAAACAGTGCGGGGGACTCCTCAGGAGGACATGGTGAGGCTAGGGAAAGAGTGACTGATGCCATTGAGCCAAAGGAAGAGGCCACGTTGGCTGCTGCTTTGCCAGACAAAATATCCTGAGCCTGGGTGAGAGAGGATAAGGAGGATGAGGACGGCTTGTTCATCCACTCTACCAAGTCTTCTGCATGTTGCGGCTCAACACGGCCAGCTGCCGAAAAAAAGTACAAGCGTGTCCCACAGCCACGTGCTGATGAGGATGCACCGTCTCCAAGACCAGCACTGTTGCCTCTAGACACAGAGCCTGCTTGCCCTCTTTTATTGGCTTGTGACTGTCTGCCTCTCCTTGTTGGCCTTCCAGACATACTAATGGCCTGCAGTGAGATGTAGCTGCACAAAGCTGGGATGTATATATATATACTGATACCGCAGCTAGCAGAATCAACTGCCTGCCTGTAGTATTATTAGTATGAGAACACCAGCAATTGTCTTCAGGTAGCTTTAGGTGCACACTGTGCAGAGGACACAGTACACTAACTGTAAATACTGTAGCTGCCTGCCTGCGGTATTAATAGGATCAGAACAACAGCAATTGTCTTCAGGTAGCTTTAGATGCACACAGTGCAGAGGAGACAGTACACTAACTGTAAATACTGTAGCTGCCTGCCTGTTAGGGATGAACTTCGAGTTCAAGTCGAACTCATGTTCGACTCTAACATCGGCTGTTCCCCAGTTTGCCGAACAGAGAACAATTTGGGGTGTTTGCGGCAAATTCGAAAGCCGCGGAAACCCTTTAAAAGTCTATGGGAGAAATCAAAAGTGCTAATTTTAAAGGCTTATATGCATGATATTGCCATAAAAAGTGTTTGGGGACCTGGGTCCTGCCCCAGGGGACATGGATCATTGCAAAAAAAAGTTTTAAAAAACTCAGTTTTTTCGGGAGCAGTGATTTTCTTGTACAAAGGTTTTTATTGAACATAAAAGTCGTCAAGAAAAATACAAAAAACAATGGTGGGCACACCATGTAAACACATCTGCAATAAGATTGCGGATATATAACAAATGTAACAATATTAGACATAACAAATCTTACACGGTCTTGAGGTTCAGGAGAGTTTGCATGAGGTCTGCGGGTTTTATGAATATATCAACCTGTTGAATTATTGCAAGGGGTGCTTAAGATTAGAAAAATTCCTATTACAGATTGGGTAGACTTTGAATGTTTAGTGTCTTAATGTGAAAGAGACCATATGGAGCTGAGTAACAATTTTTTAGGGAGCAGTGATTTTAATAATGCTTAAAATGTGTAATATTCCTTTAAATTTCGTACCTGGGGGGTGTCTATAGTATGCCTGTAAAGGGGCGCATGTTTCCCGTGTTTAGAACAGTCTGACAGCTAAATGACATTTCAAAGGAAAAAAAGTCATTTAAAACTACTTGCGGCTATTAATGAATTGTCGGTCCGACAATACACATAAAAGTTCATTGATAAAAACGGCATGGGAATTCCCCACAGGGGAACCCCGAACCAAAATTTTTTTTAAAAATGGCGTGGGGGTCCCTCTAAATTCCATACCAGGCCCTTCAGGTCTGGTATGGATATTAAGGGGAACCCCGGCCAAAATTTAAAAAAAAAATGGCGTGGGGGTCCCTCTCAAAATCTATACCAGACCCTTCAGGTCTGGTATGGATTTTAAGGGGAACCCTGCGCCCAAATTTTTTTAAAAAATGGCGTGGGGTCCCCCCAAAAATCCATACCAGAACCTTATCCGAGCACGCAACCTGGCAGGCTGCAGGAAAAGAGGGGGGATGAGAGAGCGCCCCCCCTCCTGAACTGTACCAGGCCACATGCCCTCAACATTGGGAGGGTGCTTTGGGGTAGCCCCCCAAAGCACGTTGTCCCCATGTTGATGGGGACAAGGGCCTCATCCCCACAAACCTTGCCCGGTTGTTGTGGGGGTCTGCGGGCAGGGGGCTTATCGGAATCTGGAAGCCCCCTTTAACAAGGGGACCCCCAGATCCCAGCCCCCCCGCGTGAAATGGTAAGGGGGTACAAGAGTACCCCTACCATTTCACAAAAAAACTGTCAAAAATGACAAGAGACAGTTTTTGACAATTCCTTTATTTATAGTCTTCTTTTTTCCATCTTCTTTCTTCTATCTTCCTTCGGTTTCTTCCTCCATCTTCTTCTTCCTCTGGTTCTTCTGGTTCTTCCTCCGGTGTTCTCGTCCGGCATCTTCCTCCCTGGCATCTTCTTCCCTTCTTCTCGGGCCGCTCCGCATCCATGATGGGAGGCTCCCGCTGTGTGACGCTTCTGACGGTTCTTAAATAACTGAGGGCGGGGCCACCCAGTGACCCCGCCCCCCTCTGACGCACGGGGACTTGACGGGGACTTCCCTATGGGGTCACGGGGAAAGCCTCAGGGAAGTCTCCGTCAAGTCTCGTGCGTCAGAGGGGGGCGGGGTTACTGGGTGGCCCCGCCCTCCGTTATTTAAGAACCGTCAGAAGACGAGAAGCATCACACAGCGGGAGTCTCCCATCATGGATGCGGACCGGCCCAAGAAGAAGAAGGGAAGAACACGCCACGGAGGAAGATGCCGGACGAGAACACTGGAGGAAGAACCAGAAGAACCAGAAGAAGATGGAGGAAGATAGAAAGATAGAAGAAAGAAGATGGAAAAAAGAAGACTTTTAATAAAGGAATTGTCAAAAACTGTATCTTGTCATTTTTAAAAAAAATTTTTGTGAAATGGTAGAGGTACTTTTGTACCCCCTTACCATTTCACACAGGGGGGGGCGGGATCTGGGGTCCCTTATTAAAGGGGGCTTCCAGATTCCGATAAGCTTCCCGCCCGCAGACCCCCACAACCACCGGGCAAGGGTTGTGGGGATGAGGCCCTTGTCCCCATCAACATGGGGACAAGGTGCTTTGGGGGGCTACCCCAAAGTACCCTCCCAATGTTGAGGGCATGTGGCCTGGTACGGTTCAGGAGGGGGGGCGCTCTCTCGTCCCCCCTCTTTTCCTGCGGCCTGCCAGGTTGCGTGCTCGGATAAGGGTCTGGTATGGATTTTTGGGGGGGACCCCACGCCATTTTTTTTTTTTATTCTGGCGCGGGGTTTACCTTAAAATCCATACCAGACCTGAAGGGTCTGGTATAGATTTTGAGGGGGACCCCCACGCCATTTTTTTAAAAATTTTGGCCGGGGTTCCCCTTAATATCCATACCAGACCTGAAGGGCCTGGTATGCAATTTACGGGCAACCCCCACGCCATTTTTTTTTTAATTTTGTTCGGGGTTCCCCTGTGGGGAATTCCCATGCCGTTTTTATCAATGAACTTTTATGTGTATTGTCGGACCGACAATTCATTAATAGCCGCAAGTAGTTTTAAATGACTTTTTTACCTTTAAAATGTCATTTTGCTGTCAGACTGCTCTAAACACGGGAAACATGCGCCCCTTTACAGGCATACTATAGACACCCCGCAGATACGAAATTTAAAGGAATATTACACTTTCATTGTTTCACTTTAAGCATTATTAAAATCACTGGTCCCGAAAAAACAGCTGTTTATAAAACTTTTTTTACATTGATCCATGTCCCCTGGGGCAGGACCCAGGTCACCAAACACTTTTTATGACAATAACTTGCATATAAGCCTTTAAAATTAGCACTTTTGATTATTCATGTTCGAGTCCCATAGACTTTAACGGTGTTTGCGTGTTTGAACAAATTTTTTGCCTGTTCGCATGTTCTGGTGCGAACTGAACAGGGGGGTGTTCGGCTCATCCCTACTGCCTGTGCTATTAATAGGATCAGAACAACAGCAATAGTCTTCCGGTAGCTTTAGGTGCACACTGTGCAGAGGACGCAGTACACGAACTGTAAATACTGCAGCTGCTTGCCTGTGGTATTAATAGGATCAGAATAACAGCAATTGTCTTCAGGTAGCTTTAGGTGCACACTGTGCAGAGGACACAGTACATTAATTGTAAATACTGTAGCTGCCTGCCTGTGGTATTAATAGGATCAGAACAACAGCAATTGTCTTCAGGTAGCTTTAGGTGCACACTGTGCAGAGGACGCAGTACACTAACTGTAAATACTGCGGCTGCCTGCCTGTGGTACTAATAGGATCAGAAGAACAACACCAGTTTTCTTCAGGTAGCTTTAGGTGCACACTGTGCAGAGGACGCAGTACACTAACTGTAAATACTGTAGCTGCCTGCCTGTGGTATTAATAGGATCAGAGCAACATCAGTTGTCTTCAGGTAGCTTTAGGTGCACACTGTGCAGAGGACGTAGTACACTAACTGTAAATACTGTAGCTGCCTGCCTGTGGTATTAATAGGATCAGAAGAACGCCACCAGTTTTCTTCAGGTAGCTTTAGGTGCACACTGTGCAGAAGACGCACTACACTAGCTGTAAATACTGCAGCTGCCTGCGGTACTAATAGGATTAGAAGAACACCACCAATTTTCTTCAGGTAGCTTTAGGTGCACACTGTGCAGAGGACGCACTACACTAACTGTAAATACTGCAGCTGCCTGCGGTACTAATAGGATCAGAAGAACACCACCAATTTTCTTCAGGTAGCTTTAGGTGAACACTGTGCAGAGGACACACTACACGACACACTACACTAACTGTAAATACTGCAGCTGCCTGCGGTACTAATAGGATAAGAAGAACACCACCAATTTTCTTCAGGTAGCTTTAGGTGCACACTGTGCAGAGGATGCACTACACTAACTGTAAAAACTGTGGCTAATAGGACTAATAGGATCAGAAGAACACCAGTAATTTTCTTCAGGTAGCTGTACATACTGTAAAAACACCTGCCTGCCTGTCAGTAGGAAGAGAATAACAGGAACGGATCTAGCTAAACTGAATACAGTGTATATACACACAACACCAAGGATATATATATATATATATATATATATACACAATACACTGTAAGTGCAGCTAACTGACTCGCCTGCCTACTCTATCTAACTTAAATCAAATGACACTGTCTCTCTGTTTATCTCTCTGCCGCTGCTGCAACACACTGCACAAGGCCTCCACGCAGACGGCCTTATATAGTGTGGGTCATGTACTAAACCCCCTGAGCCATATTTGGCCAAAGCCACCATGGCTTTAGCCAATTACGGCTCTCTGTACAGACGGCGCTGTGATTGGCCAAACATGTGGGTCATAGTGCATGCTTGGCCAATCATCAGCCAGCAATGAATTGCGATGCCGCAGTGAATTATGGGCCGTGACACGACACTCGAATTTGGCGCGAACGGCCCATAGCGTTCGAAATTCGGTGAACAGTCGAACATGCGATGTTCGAGTCGAACATGGGTTCCACTCGAACTCGAAGCTCATCCCTAGTGTGCAATCGTGATTTACAGAAGATCAAGGAAGACATCAATGATGTGGAAAAAAGGCTCAAAACCATCATTGATTTTTTAGGCAGAATCTAAAACACCTCAAAATTCTTCTAGTTTGTTTGGATTTTTATTATTTTCACACATTTTAAATATTTTTTAGAAAGCTAAATTTTAAGATGCGCACAGTGTGTCAACATGTGCTATCTGCCATCACGGGATATCAAGGTACGCGTTTTGGGGGTGCAACCCCTTTCTCGCAACTAAAGTAGATGAGAGGAAGGGGTTTCACCCCTGAAACAGGTCCATTGATCCCCCATGATGGAAGCTAGCACATGTTGACATTAGGCATGGGATCAGGAGGGAAATCCCCATCATCTCTCAATTTGTGTGCATCTTCAAAATTTGGCTTTCACAGGGGTGACATCACTTCATCTGATGAAGGCAATATCAACACAGTTTGGACATACTAATGTTTGATATTGCCTTCACCTTGTCAAAGTTGAACTTTGTAAGTTCTTGAGTTGTGTATTGTTTTATGGTTTTAAACATGCCTGTTTTAATACAAAAAAGGCTATTTGTACTGTCAAAAACAACAATGTTATTACTAAAATATGTTGGTTTGTTCAAAAACCCACAAACTGAAGAGCAATAACGATCGGAAAAGCACGATGCTGAAAAGCGCGAATCGTCTCTCACCGAACTTCTACTAACACGAGATTAGCAGAAGGAGCCCAAAGGTTGGCGCACTGGCTATTGAACTTCCCTTTTCTAGTGCCGTCGTACGTGTTGTACGTCACCGCGTTCTTGACGTTCGGAAGTTTCTGACAAGATTTGTGTGACCGTGTGTATGCAATACAACTTTGAGCCAACATCCGTGTGAAAAAAAACATGGATTTTGTTGTCGGAATGTGCGATCGTGTGTACACAGCAGTAGGCTGCATTGATGGATACAGGTAGCCTGCATTGAGGGACACAGGTAGACTGCATTGTTGGGCACAGGCACAGGTGCCTTGCAAAAGTATCCACTCCCCCTGGCATTTTTCATGTTTTGTTGCTTCGCAACCTGGAATTAACATGGATTGTTTAAGGAATTGCTTCATTAAAATTACAGAACATTTGAAGATTTTTTTTTTATTGTGAAGCAAACAACAAATAGGACAAAATAACAGAAAAAGTCCATGTGCATAACTATTCACCCCCCTAAGTCAATACTTTGTGAAGCCACCTTTTGTGGCTATCACAGCTCCAATCACTTTGGATAAGTCTCTATGAGCTTGCCACATTTTACCACTGGGATTTTTGCCCATTCCTTCTTGCAAAAGCTCCAGCTCCTTCAAGTTGGATGGTTTGCACTTGTGAACAGCAATCTTTAAGTCTGACCAGAGATTTTTTTATTGGATTGAGGTTTGGGCTTTGACTAGGCCATTCTAATGCCGCGTACACACGATCGGACTTTATGGCATACTTGGTCCGGCGTACTGGATTTCGTCGGACAATTCGATCGTGTGTGGGCTCCAGCGGACTTCGTTTTCTCCAAAGTTTGACGGACTTAGATTTGAAACATGTTTCAAATCTGTCCGACGGACTCGAGTCCGGTCGAAAAGTCAGCTCGTCTGTATGCTAGTCCGACAGACAAAAAACGATGCTAGGGCAGCTATTGGCTACTGGCTATGAACTTCCTTGTTTTAGTCCAGTTGTACGTCATCACATATGAATCCGTCAGACTTTGGTTGATTGTGTGTAGGCAAGTCCGTTCATTCGGAAAGTCCGTCGTAAAGTACGTCAAAAAGTACGCCGGACAAAGTCTGCCGTAAAGTCCGCTCGTGTGTACGCGGCATAACACATTTACATGTTTCCCCTTAAACCACTCAAGTGTTGCTTTAACAGTGTGTTTGGGGTCATTGTCCTGCTGGAAGGTGAACCTCCGTCCTAGCCTCAAATCACACACAGAGTGGTACAGATATTGCTCAAGAATATCCCTGTATTTAGCACCATCCATCTTTCCCTCAACTCTGACCAGTTTCCCAGTCCTGACTGCTGAAAAACATCCCCAGAGCATGATGCTGCCACCACCATGTTTCACTGTGGGGATGGTGTTCTTTGGGTGATGTTACATAGTTAGTCAGGTTGAAAAAAGACACAAGTCCATCCAGTCCAACCATAAAAAAAAAAAAAAAAAAAAAAAAAAAAGTACAATCCAATATACCCAATACTATACCCACAGTTGATCCAGAGGAAGGCAAAAAACCCCAGCAGAGCATGCTCCAATTTGCTACAGCAGGGGAAAAAATTCCTTCCTGATCCCAGAGAGGCAATCGGATTTTCCCTGGATCAACTTTACCTATAAATGTCAGTACCCAGTTATATTATGTACATTTAGGAAAGTATCCAGGCCTTTCTTAAAGCAATCTACTGAGCTGGCCAGAACCACCTCTGGAGGGAGTCTATTCCACATTTTCACAGCTCTTACTGTGAAGAAACCTTTCCGTATTTGGAGATGAAATCTCTTTTCCTCCAGTCGTAAAGAGTGCCCCCTTGTCCTCTGTGTTGACCGTAAAGTGAATAACTCAACACCAAGTTCACTATATGGACCCCTTATATATTTAAACATGTTGATCATATCCCCCCTTATTCTCCTCTTCTCAAGAGTGAACAAATTCAGTTCCTCTAATCTTTCCTCATAGCTGAGCTCCCCCATGCCTCTTATCAGTTTGGTTGCCCTTCTCTGCACTTTCTCCAGTTCCCCGATATCCTTTTTGAGAACTGGTGTCCAAAACTGAACTGCATATTCCAGATGAGGTCTTACTAATGATTTGAACAGGGGCAAAATGATATCTCTCTCTCTGGAGTCCATACCTCTCTTAATACAAGAAAGAACTTTGCTCGCTTTGGAAACCGCAGCTTGGCATTGCATGCTATTATTGAGTTTATGATCTACCAAAACCCCCAGATCCTTCTCCACTACAGATTCCCCCAGTTGTACTCCCCCTAGCATGTATGATGCATGCATATTCTTAGCCCCCAAGTGCATAACTTTACATTTCTCAACATTAAACCTCATCTGCCACATAGTCGCCCAATTAGACAGAGCATTGAGGTCAGCTTGTAAATTGGAGACATCCTGTAAGGACGTTATTCCACTGCATAGCTTGGTGTCATCTGCAAAGACAGAAATGTTACTTTTGATCCCAGATCCAATATCATTTATAAAGATATTAAAGAGTAAGGGTCCCAGCACTGAACCTTGGGGTACACCACTGATAACCTTAGACCATTCAGAGTAAGAATCATTAACCACTACTCTCTGAATTCTGTCTTTTAGCCAGTTTTCTATCCATTTACAAACTGATATTTCCAAGCCTGTAGACTTTACCTTACACATGAGCCGTGTGTGCGGAACTGTATCAAACGCTTTTGCAAAATCCAAATAAACCACGTCCACAGCCACCCCTCTGTCCAAGGTTTTACTTACCTCTTCATAAAAAGAAATCAGGTTTGTCTGACAACTTCTGTCTTTCATGAACCCATGCTGTCTGTTGCTTAAAATGTTTTTTTCCAGCACGAACTCGTCTATGTGGTCTTTTATTAAACGCTCCAGTATCTTCCCGACTATAGAAGTTAAACTAACAGGTCTATAGTTACTTGGTAAAGACTTTGATCCCTTTTTAAATATAGGCACCACGTTCGCCCTGCGCCAATCCAGCGGTACTATTCCCGTCATTAATGAGTCCCTAAAAATTAGATACAATGGCTTTGAAATTACAGAGCTCAATTCTTTTAGGATCCGTGGGTGGATGCCATCAGGTCCAGGTGCTTTATCCACCTTTATTCTGTCTAAATATTTCTGGACCATATCCCTTTTGAGCCATTGTGGATCATTGGGGGCTGTGTCAATACCACCCCCCTTATGGACATGAGCTTCCCCATGCTCTTTTGTATATACAGAGCTGAAGAAAGTATTTAATAAATTAGCCTTCTCCTTGTCCCCAGTCACCCACTCTAGATTATTTTGTAAAGGGCCTACATGCTCAGACCTGACCTTTTTACTATTAATATATTTGAAGAATTTTTTGGGGTTTGTCCTACTATTTTTTGCGATCTCTCATTCATTTTGAATTTTTGCACCCTTGATTTCCTTTTTACATATTCTGTTAAATTCTTTGTAGCATTTAAATGACACTAGTGTTCCTTCATTTTTATATTTTTTAAAAGCTCTTTTCTTATTGTTTATAGCTTTTCTAACTTTGACCGTGAGCCACATAGGTTTTCTTTTTAGCCTTTTAAACTTATTGCCCATGGGAATATACTTTGCAGTGAGGTCCCAAACAGTCTTTTTGAAGAATTCCCATTTCTGTTCTATGTTTATCGCTGCCAATATTCCCTCCCAGTCTAAGTCCTCGAGAGCAGCCCTCATCCTTGGAAAATTTGCTCTCTTGAAGTTAAGTGTTTTTATCTTTCCCTTATGTATTTCTTGTTTACAGCTAACATCAAATGAAATCATGTTATGGTCACTGCTACCCAGGTGTTCCTTTATCTGCACATTAGTAATAAGCTCTGCATGGTTTGAGATTACCAGGTCCAACAGAGCTTCATTCCTAGTTGGGGCCTCAATAAACTGGACCATAAAATTGTCCTGTACTAGGTTTATAAATTTTTGCCCTTTAACTGTCCCAGCAGTGCCATTACTCCAGTCAATTTCTGGGTAGTTAAAATCTCCCATTATTATCACTGTCCCAGCCCTTGCAGCCCTTTCCATCTGTGCAAGGAGCTGAGTCTCCACCTCCTCGTTAACATTGGGTGGTCTATAAAACTCCAATGATTAACTTTGAACTACGCCCATCTATATGTAGTTCCACCCATAATGCTTCAGACTCATCACACTCTCCATCAATCAGGTCCTCTTTCACACTTGCTTTGAGATCACTTCTCACATAGAGACAGACCCCGCCACCTTTCCTTTTTACCCTGTCTCTCCGAAAGAGTGCATAGCCAGGAATATTAATAGCCCAGTCATGTGAGGATTGAAGCCAAGTTTCAGCAATACCGATTACATCATAGTTCACTTCATGCACCAGAGCTTCCAACTCACCTATTTTGCTTGGCAGACTTCTGGCATTGGTGAACAAACACTTTAATGCATTATTACATTTTGGTCTGGTGTTTTTCATATATTTTTTAGTAGTACAAATGGCACTACAGTTTCCAATGGCTGATTGCAACATGGGAAATTTCTTGACACCTGCCATAACCCTCCCCCCATCTGTCCCCATTCCACCCTCCATTAATGTCTGACCCCTAACTGACCTGTCTTCTTGTTGGGTTTGTGCCAGACATAGCGTTTTTTTTGATGGCCAAAAAGTTCAATTTTAGTCTCATCAGACCAGAGCACCTTCCTCCATACATTTTGGGAGTCTCCCACATGCCTTTTCGCAAACTCAAAACGTGCCATTTTGTTTTTTGCTGAAAGTAATGGCTTTCTTCTGGCCACTCTGCCATAAAGCCCAACTCTGTGGAGCATACGGCTTATTGTCGTGCTATGTACAGATACTCCAGTCTCTGCTGTGGAACTCTGCAGCTCCTCCAGGGTTACCTTAGGTCTCTGTGCTGCCTCTCTGATTAATGCCCTCCTTGCCCGGTCCGTGAGTTTTGGTGTGCAGCCATCTCTTGGCAGGTTTGCTGTTGTGCCATGTACTTTCCATTTGGTTATGATAAATTTGATGGTGCTCCTAGGGATCATTAAAGATTTGGATATTTTTTTATAACCTAACCCTGGCTTGTACTTCTCAACAACATTGTCTCTTACTTGTTTGGAGAGTTCCTTGGTCTTTATGGCAGTGTTGGTTAGTGGTGCCTCTTGGTTAGGTGTTGCAGCCTCTGGGACCTTTCAAAAAGGTGTGTGTATGTAATGACAGATCATGTGACACTTTGATTGCACACAGGTGGACATCATTTCACTAATTATGTGACTTCTGAAGGTAACTGGTTGCACCAGAGATTTTTATGGGTTTCATAACAAAGGGGGTGAATACATACGCACATGCCAATTACCAGTTTTTTATTTCTGAAAAATAGTTTTATGTATATATTTTTCTAATTTTACTTCACCAACTTAGACTATTGTGTTCTGATCCATCACATATAATTCAGATTAAAAAAACATTGAACTAAAGGCTGTAATGTAACAGAATAGGTAAAAAGCCAAGGGGATGAATACTTTTTCAAGGCACTATAGGCTGCATTGTTGGGCACAGGTGAAGCAGCATTGATGGACACAGGTAGGCTGCATTGTTGGGCACAGGTAGGCTGCATTGTTGGGCACAGATGAAGCGGCATTGATGGACACAGGTAGGTTGCATTGTTGGGCACAGGTGAAGCGGCTTTGATGGATACAGGTAGGCTGCATTGTTGTACACAGGTGAAGTGGCATTGATGGACACAGGTAGGCTGCATTGTTGGGCACAGGTGAAGTGGCTTTGATGGACACAGGTAGGCTGCACTGTTGGGCACAGGTGAAGCGGCATTGATGGACACAGGTAGGTTGCATTGTTGGGCACAAGTGAGGCTGCATTGATGAGCTGTCAGGTCACCTGAGGCTAGGTGACAGATGCACACCGTTGGGATCAGGAGTGCACCGCAGGGTAGTGGACCCTACGGCTGACTGCTGTGGATGGGAGTCAGGGTGCTAAGGAAGGCAGGGCCGCTGGAACACCAACACGGATCCCACCGGGGTTAGAGCATAAGATTGCCTAGGGCGCGGAGTCTAAGAGCCAGCAGATGTTCACCAGAGCCTCTAGTGGTGAGGATGGACTGGGCTGCAAATGGCTCCAGGTCGTGACCCCCAGGGTCCCCTAGCTCACGCCCACAGTAGGCATGAATGCCTATAGAATGCCTCTGCAGAGTCGGAAATCCAAAATTTGGCTAACCTCATACCCCTGATTATCCTCAGAGACCGGCGCTGCGGTAGAGAGAGGACGAGAGAACTTATTGAGACTAAAGGCTTCAGAAGGGCAACATGGAAGGAGTTATGACCCGTACACACGGTCGGACTTTGTTCGGACATTCTGACAACGAAATCCTAGGATTTTTTTCGACGGATGTTGGCTCAAACTTGTCTTGCATACACACGGTCACACAAAGTTGTCGGAAAATCCGATCGTTCTAAACGCGGTGACGTAAAACACGTATGTTGGGACTATAAACGGGGCAGTGGCCAATAGCTTTCATCTCTTTATTTATTCTGAGCATGTGTGGCACTTTGTCCGTCGGATTTGTGTACACACGATCGGAATTTCCGACAACAGATTTTGTTGACAAGCAAAGAAAATATTTCCACCGCTCAGGCTGACACTGACCCAGGTGTAAGTAGAAGTTTCAGAGCAGAAGAGCTCCAGGTGCTGGCTGAACAGATTTTGTTGTCGGAAAATTTTATATCCTGCTCTCAAACTTTGTGTGTCGGAAAATCTGATGGAAAATGTGTGATGGAGCCTACACACGGTCAGAATTTCCGACAACAAGGTCCTATCACACATTTTCCATCGGAAAATCCGACCGTGTGTACAGGGCATTAGAGATTTTGAGGCTTTTGGGAATCTGGAGCTTGAAACAAACCGGATTCAGTTTAGAAGTTATGGTGTATGGACCAATGAATCTTGGGGCAAATTTGAGAGAAGGAACCCGGAGTCTGATGTTGCTGGTGGAGAGCCAGACTTTGTCTCCTGGCTGTAGAGAGTGGCCTTGAGGCTAGCAGGAAGGGACCAGTTGGTAATAGCCAAGACCTTTCTGGGATCCATGCAAAGATCCAAACTAGAAACAAAACATCCCAGAAACAGGACCTCAGAAAATTCAAAGGAACATTTCTCCAGCTTGGCATAGAGATTATTCTCTCTAAGGCGCTGAAATATGGTGGGGACATGGTTTCTGTGAGCAAGCAGATTTTCGGAAAAGATGAGAATGTCATCCAGATAGATGACAACAAACTGGTACAGTAGATCCCTGAAGATTTCATTGACAAAGTTCTGGAACACAGCTGGAGCATTACACAAACCAAAAGGCATAACCAGGTATTCAGAATGCCCATCCCTAGTGTTAAACGCAGTCTTTCATTCACTCCTTCCCGTATTCAAATTAGATTGTATGCACCTCTGGGATCCAACTTGGTGAAAATAGAAGCCCCCTTCAACCTGTCGAATAGCTCAGATATTAGAGGTAAGGGGTATCGGTTTTTGATAGTCACTGCGTTTAAACCTCGATAGTCGATGCAGGGTCTGAGGGTACTATCCTTTTTGGCAACGAAAAAGAACCCTGCTCCTGCAGGCGACGAGGATTTCCAGATGAAACCTCTCTCCATATTCTCGGCCATGGCCTGGGTCTCTGGAATGGACAGAGGGTAGGTACGACCCCTGGGCAGAGTTGCTCCAGGGACAAGGTCAATAGCACAGTCAAAAGATCTGTGGGGAGGAAGCACCTCAGCAGACTTCTTACAGAACACATCCCGGTAATCGCTGTATACCGCGGGAAGATCAGAAGATATGGATGTGGTAGCAATGGGAAGTCTCTCCTTGGGGGCCACCTTGAGAAGACAGGACAAGAAACACGAAGGACCCCAAGCCAGGATCTGCCCAGAGACCCAGTCCACATGTGGAAAGTGGAGCTGTAGACAAGGAAGGCCCAATACAATGGGGGTAGAGGCCTTGGGTAGAATGAGGAAGATAATCCACTCCTGGTGGAGTATCCCTACCAACATCCTAATAGGTAGCGTCTGGAAACGGATAGGGCCCCCTGGGAGCACAGTGCCATCAATTGCAGAGACTACCAGTGGTGTAACGAGGGGAGAAAGGGTAAGCTTCATAGAAGAAGTAGTTCTCCAATCCATAAAATTGCCGGCAGCCCCGGAGTCCAGATATGCTAGGACCGATTGGGGAGAAGTGCCTACATGGAGGAACACCGGAAGAAGAAGACGAGAAGGTGATGTTTCTGGGTCCAATACTCCATCTCCTAAATGTATTAGACTCGAGTGTTTCCCGGACGAAGCGAGCAGGAGTCACGAAAATGACCCTTGCCCCCACAATAAAGACACAAGCCCAGGGTTCTGCATCTAGCACATTCTTCGGGGGTTAGTCTGGTCCGGCCCAGCTGCATAGGTTCCTCAGCAGGCAGAGGATGCGCCACAGGGTGACGGGGAAGAGTTCAGGCTGACTAGGACCTAGGGCAGTGATGGCGAACCTATGGCACGCGTGCCACAGCTGGCACGTAGAGCCATCTCTGTGGGCACGCGAGAGGGTCCAGGTTTACGGCGGGGAGAACACGGCAGCAAGCAGCGGCGAGGTGCAGGAAATAATCTGCACAAGTGAGTGGGCGGATCCGCAGCCTCCGTGTGGAATGCTACAGGCCTAACAGCTAGGGGGGGAGAGAAGCAAACAGCGGCGAGGTGTAGGAAACTGTCTGCACAAGTGAGTGGGCGGCCCCACATCCTCCGCGTGGTAGGCTACAGGCCTGACAGCACGGGAGGGAGAGAAGAGAAGAGCTTCGCCGCTTAATTTTATGGCCGAAGAGGGGCATCCCTGGTGCCTTCCGGAGCCTGGACTCCTCAAACCTCCAACAGTGAGGCCCGGAGAACAAACTGACTGTGGGCCTGGAAGACGAGGACAGGCGAGAAGCGCAGGCTGTGAGGGAGCCGCTGGATGAAACAGAGCAGAGGGCTCTCCCGAATCAAGGATGGAGACAGGTACTGTGCCCCCCCTCTGTGTGCCCCCCCTCTGTGTGTCCCCCCTCTGTGTGTGTGTGTGTCCCTCTCTGTGTGTGCCCCCCTCTGTGTGTGTGTGTCCCCTCTGTGTGTGTGTCCCCCCTCTGTGTGTGTCCCCTCTCTGTGTGTCCCCCCTCTGTGTGTGTCCCCTCTCTGTGTCTGTGTGTGTGTCCCCTCTGTGTGTGTCCCCCCTCTGTGTGTGTCCCCTCTGTGTGTGTGTGTGTCCCCTCTGTGTGTGTGTGTGTCCCCCCTCTGTGTGTGTGTGTGTCCCTCTGTGTGTGTCCCCTCTCTGTGTGTGTCCCCTCTCTGTGTGTGTCCCCTCTGTGTGTGTGTGTGTCCCCCCTCTGTGTGTGTCCCCTCTGTGTGTGTGTCCCCTCTGTGTGTGTGTGTGTCCCCTCTGTGCGTGTGTGTCCCCTCTGTGTGTGTGTCCCCTCTGTGTGTGTGTCCCCCCTCTCTGTGTGTGTGTGTCCCCTCTCTGTGCGTGTGTGTCCCCTCTCTGTGCGTGTGTCCCCCCCTCTCTGTGTGTGTCCCCGCTCTGTGTTTTTCCCCCTCTCTGTGTGTCTCCTCCCTCTTTCTGTCCCCCCTCCCTCTCAGCATCTCTCACACCCCTCTCTCTCTCTGTCTCTCCTCTCTCTGTGTTTCTCTCTCTCTCTCTCTGCCCCCCTCTCTCTCTGTCCCCCCCTCTCTCTGTGTCCCCCCCTCTCTCTGTGTCTCCCCTCTCTCTCTCTGTCCCCCTATCTCTCTGTGTCTCCCCTCTCTCTCTGTGTCCCCCTATCTCTCTGTGTCTCCCCTCTCTCTCTGTGTCCCCCCTATCTCTCTCTGTCCCCCCTCTCTCTCTGTGTCTCCCCTCTCTCTCTGTGTCCCCCCATCTCTCTCTGTCCCCCCCTCTCTCTCTGTGTTCCCCCTATCTCTCTCTGTCCCCCCCTCTCTCTGTGTCCCCCCCCTCTCTCTCTCTCTCTGTCCCCCCATCTCTCTCTGTCCCCCTCTCTCTGTGTCCCCCCTATCTCTCTCTGTCCCCTCCCTCTCTCACACACACAACCTCTCTCTCTCTCTCTCTCTCTCTCTCTCTCTCTCTCACACACATACAACCTCTCTCTCACACATACAACCTCTCTCTCTCTCTCTTTTACACACACCCCCATCTCTCTCACACACCCCCTCTCTTTCGCTCAGCACCCCTCTCTCGCGAATTGCCATGTTGGCACTTTGCAACACAAAACCAACTTATTTTTTTCAGTTTGGGCACTCAGGCTCAAAAAGGTTCGCCATCACTGACCTAGGGAATGCTGGCGTCTTTTTTCTAGGGACCTCTCCTGGAAACGAATGTCAATCTGATTGCACAAGGAAATTACATTGTCCAGATCGGCGGGGATGGCTCTTCCTGCTAATTCGTCCTTCACTCGGTCAGAGAGGCCATGTAAAAAGGTTGCGACCAGAGCCTCATTGTTCCAGCTCAATTCAGCTGTGAGGATACGGAACTGAAGCGTATATTGTCCCACTGAACAAGATTCTTGGCGAAGGCATAAAAGGGCACTAGCCGCTGAAGAAACCCAAGCTGGATCCTCGAAGATATTACAAAAGAGCTTCAAGAAGTCTGACAGGCTGGAAACCACCGGATCATTCTTCTCCCACAGGGGGGCAGCCCAGACTAAAGCTTCACCGGAGAGGAGGGAAATGATATAGGCTACCTTAGCCCGATCAGACAGAAAGTTTTGAGGTTGGAGCTCAAAATGAATGGTGCATTGGCTGAGGAAGCCCCTGCAGACCTTGGAGTCCCCAGAGAAATGGGACGGAGCTGGCAGTAATAATGAATGCGTGGCTGCGACTGGTGCGATATGTGCAGCTGCTGATTGTACTTGAGGCTGCAGGTTCAGGGTTCCCAAAGAGGCCTGGAGCTGCTTGAATGCGGGAAGCCAGATCTTGAAGAAATCGCATCACCTGAGTCTGATTAGATTCCTGGGTCTCGAGTCTGCGAACTATGCCGTGCAATGGATCGGCTGCAGGAAGCGGCACGTCAGCTGGGTCCATGGCTGATCAAACTTTCAGGTCACCTGAGGCTAGGTGACAGATGCACACCGTTGGGATCAGGAGTGCACCGCAAGGTAGTGGATCCTACGGCTGACTGCTGCGGATAGGAGTAAGGGTGGTAAGGAAGGCAGGGCCACTGGAACACCAACACTGATCCCACTGGGGTTAGAGTGTAAGATTCCCTAGGGCGTGGAGTCTAAGAGCCAGCAGGTGTTCACCAGAGCCACTAGTGGTGAGGATGGACTGGGCTGCAATTGGCTTCAGGTCACGATCCCCAAGGTCCCCTAGCTTGCGCCTACAGTAGGCAACAGGAGGATAGGGATAGTAAGGGAATAAGCCAAGGTCGGGGCCACAAGCAGACAAGGACAACAGAGTACACGCCAAAGGTTCAGGGTCACAGACAAACAGGGATAGTCGGGCCAAAAGGTCAGAGTCACAAGCAGACAGGAATAGTTGAGAACACGCCAAGGTCGGTAACAGAAACAAACCTAGAGCACGCGGCAAGCAGGAAACAGGAAGCCAAACACACAAAGTTGATCAGCAGGGCTGGCCTGCAGTGCACAGGTTAATATAGATCTGGGGTGGAGCCATGCTTAGAGGAGAGATTATAAAAGCAGTCAGGTGAGGGTGGCTGGTCTTTAGAGATGAACACATGGTGAGAGGTAAACTGACAGACAAACTCTATTGCATAACCATGACATGAGCACAGATAAGGTTGTTGTTAATATTTATTTTTGTAACTTAATTCTGCATAAAACATTTAAGTGTCATTTCATGAGATAATTTATGAGGGCATGTTTAGGGGCGGGCAGGTTATTATTATTACTATTATTATACAGGATTTATATAGCGCCAACAGTTTACGCAGCGCTTTACAATATAAAAGGGAGACAATACAGTTATAATACAATAAAATACAAGAGGATTAAGAAGGCCCTGCTCAGAAGAGCTTACAATCTAATAGGGTGGGGCAGTTGGTACAAAAGTTTGTAACTGTGGGGAATGAGCTGGTGGAAGTGGTAGGAGATTAGTTGGAGACATGATAGGCTTTCCTGAAGAGATGAGTTTTCAGGGATTGCCTGAAGGTAGCAAGAGTAGGGGATAGCCGGATAGATGGAGGTAGCGAGTTCCAGAGGATGGGAGAGGCTCTGGAGAAATCTTGGAGACGAGCATGGGAGGAGGAGATGAGAGAGCTTGAAAGCAGGAGGTCTTGAGAAGAGCAGAGAGGTCAATTTGGGTGATATTTGGAGACAAGATTAGTGATGTAGCTCGGGGCAGAGTTGTGAATGGCTTTGTATTTTGAATTTAATTCGCTGGGTGATTGGGAGCCAGTGTAGGGATTGGAGTAGAGGGTTGGCAGACACTGAGCGGTTCGTAAGGTGGATAAGTCTGGCAGCAGCATTCATGATAGACTGAAGAGGGGATAGCCTATGGAGAGGTAAGCCAATGAGAAGGGAGTTGCAATAGTCAAGGCGCGAGATAACAAGGGAGTGAATGAGGAGCTTGGTGGTTTCATTTGTTAAAAAGGGGCGAATTTTAGAGATGTTACAGAGGTGAATTCTACAAACTTTTGACAACGATTGGATTTGAGGCTGAAATGACAATTCAGAGTCTAGGATTACACCTAGTACCCTGGCGTGAGGGGAGGGACTGATGGTTGCATTGTTGATTTTGATGGAAAAGTCATGGAGGGGGGCACGGGCGGGGGGGAATATTAATAGCTCAGTTTTAGAGATATTTAGTTTAAGGAAGTGGTGCGACATCCAATAGTAATGCGAGAGGAGACTGAAGGAGTGAGGTGGGGAGTAGACAGATAGATTTAGGTGTCATCAGCGTATAAGTGGTATTGGAAGCCGTGGGCAGTTATTAAGTGACCAAGGGAGGAGGTGTAGATAGAGAAGAGAAGGGGTCCAAGAACCGAGCCTTGGGGGACCCCCACAGAAAGGGGCAATGGAGAGGAGGAGACATAGTTGTAGGTGACACTGAAGGAGCGCTGTGATAAATAGGCAGAGAACCAGGATAGAGCAGAATCTCAGAGGCCAAGGGAATGTAGTTTATTGAGAAGGAGTGGATGGTCAACAGTATCAAAGGCCGCAGAGAGGTCAAGTAGTAGGAGTATGGAGTACTGGCTGTTGGTTTTAGCAGTTAGTAAATCGTTAGTGAGTTTTAGTAAGGCAGTTTCCGTGGAGTGCTGCGAGCAAAAGCCAGACTGTAAGGGGTTAAGAAGGTTATTTTCATTAAGGTAGGAGCTGAGACGGTTGTAGACTAAGCGTTCTAGAAGTTTAGAGGTGAATGGGAGCAATGAGATGGGTCTTAAGTTGTTCAGGTCGGTAGGGTCCAGTGAGGGCTTTTTAAGAATGGGAGTGATCTGCGCATGTTTTAGAGGGGAGGGGAAGATGCCACTAGAGAGGGAGAGATTGAAGATGTGGGTGAGGGAGCATAGGATAGAAGAAGAGGGTGACCGTAGTAATTGTGAGGGAACAGGATCCAAGGGACAATTGGTTAGGTGGGCATCCGAGAAAATTTTTGTAACCTTTTCAGTAGTAGCCAATTCAAAAGAGGAGAGTGTTGAATGTGCTGCTAGGCAAGGTATGTTGGGTGGGGAAGACGTACGCACAGTGGAGATGTCCTCACGAATTGCATCGATCTTGTCTTTGAAGTGATTGGCAATTTCTTGGGCAGTGAGTGAGTTAGTGGGTAGAGGGGGTGGTGGACGAAGCAGAGAGTTAAAGGTTGAGAAGAGCCAACGGGGACTGGATGACAAGGAATTAATAAGAGAGACAAAGTAGGCTTGTTTGGCAGCATGGAGGCATGAATTGTATTTTAGAAGGGCAGATTTATATAGGGTGAAGTCTTGCAGGCATTTGGTTTTATGCCACAGTCGTTCAAGAGCACGGCAATGTCTCTTGAGATTTCTAGTGTTGTCAGTTTGCCAGGGTTGTAAGGGTCGGGGCCTGATTCTGCGTGTGGTTAGAGGAGCAAGTGCATCTAGTGATGATGAGAGTAAACTGTTGTAGACAGAGGTGGGCAGGTCAGGGCAGGACAGGGGAGAGATTATGTCATATAGGTGGTCAGTAGCAGAATAGAGAAAAGAAGGGTTAAAGTGGTGAAGGTTTCTACAAGTAATTGTTTGCTGCTTGGAGGGATGGGTGGTTGGAGGCAAGGATACAGTGAAAGTAATGAGGTTGTGATCAGAGAGAGGAAAGGGGGTGTTGGTGAGGTTGCCAGGGTTGCAGAGATGGGAGAATACAAGGTCAAGGGTATTACCATTGGAGTGAGTGGAAGTATGTGTCCATTGGGTTAGGTCAAAAGATGAGGTTAAGTCGAGAAGTTTAGCTGTAGTTGGGCTGTTAACATTGACAGGAATGTTAAAGTCACCAAGAATAATGGTGGGTATTTCAGAGGAGAGAAAGTAGGGTAGACAGGCAGCAAAGTCATCAAGACAGCGCGATACCGGTCCTGGAGGCCTATAAATTGCTGCAATCCTCAGAGAAATGAGAGAAAACAGACGAATACAGTGCATCTCGAAAGAAGAGAGGAATAGAGAGGGAGGGACAGGAAGGACTTGGAAGATGCTTTGTGGGGATAGAAGGAAGCCAACTCCACCTCCTTTCTGTCTGTTGGGTCTGGGGGAGTGAGTCCAATGGAGACCACCATGGGAGAGGGCAGCAGGAGAAGCTGAGTCAAAATTTTGAAGCCAGGTTTCTGTTATGGCGAGTATGTTCAAGCCATGAGAGATGAAGAGGTCATGTACAGATGTTAGCTTGTTACAGATGGAGCGGGCATTCCAAAGGGCGCATGAGGTTGGTGGGGTGCTTTGAGGAAGCAGGGGGATAGAAATTAAACTGAGTGGATGGCGGTGGTTGCCAGAGGGGGAGGGGTATTGGATATGTGGTTTGCATTTGGAAAATGGTGGACCAGGATTAGGAGAAATGTCACCTGAGACTAGGAGAAGGAGGAGGGTGAGGAAGGCAAGGTGGGAGTGGGATGTGCATGAGCGCACGTGTCTAGTGGCCCTGGTGTTTATGTCAGCATGTGGGTGCAGCAAATGCAGGAGATGATGGGTGCCATAGTAGGGAGAGGGTAGGAGTGAGGGTGATATGTGCATGCTGCAGGGAAGAGAGGAGGGGTACAGTAAAGATAATTTGAGGATAGAAGACACCAATGTGAGAAGGAAGAGAATAAGGAGCATGTTAGTGGATAGAGAGTGGGAAACTAACCTAATATAAAATAAATGTCAAAGCTGGTTTGCTTGTCGTCTTGCAGAGTGGAGCAGAGTTTTTGTTGTTGTTCATGCAGCTTTAGTTATCCTGCTTTTGTTAAACTGCATCGGTGAAACTGCGCATCACTCGTGACAGAGCCACTCAGGACAGAGCCATGATGTCTGCGCCTTGCCCCTGTCTGCGCCACCCCATAAGCTGCCATAAATTTATAGGGAGACTAAGCTGGGATGCATTTCTCAGTTGGTCATTATTGGGTCTGATGTGAGACACCTGAATATGGGGAGGAGATGGCCAGTACCAGACCAGACCAGCTACAGACACAGGCTAGGGTCGTAAAGCTAATTACCTCTCTTGATCACTCAAGCCACATGGAGTTGAGAATCAATCACCAGTAATATTGCTATTGCATTGTGTTTGTTATAGAGCTAGCATTAAATATGGAAGTTTAAAGATATGACAGCAGGAGACAATTACCAAAAATATGTAACAGCAAAGTCAGCAAAGTCAGTTCAGTAGAGATGTACAGATGGATAGGAGACAATTACCAAAAATATGTAACAGCAAAGTCAGTTCAGTAGAGATGTACAGATGGATAGGAGACAATTACCAAAAATATGTAACAGCAAAGTCAGTTCAGTAGAGATGTACAGATGGATAGGAGACAATTACCAAAAATATGTAACAGCAAAGTCAGTTCAGTAGAGGTTAGGGGTTGGGTGCGGCAACTAGTGGCAAGTAACCCTTAAGGCCTGGCTAGTAGCTCAGGACTTGAAATTTTGAGCCCTGATATAGCATATACAATTGCGACTAAAGGCATATTGTATTTGAATGTTATTAAAAAATACTTTTCCTTTTCAATCTGCAGTGCTGTCATTTTTTTCTAACATGCAATGCAATATGGCAACCTGGAGGTGTTCTGCACACAGATGGTGTTCAAAATGCCCCCTGAAAATATAATTTCCTGTTTGTGTGATTGGCTTACTGATTTTCCCAGAAGTCTGCTCAAGATAAATGTAAGATTTTTGTCATCCCCTGCAACAGAAATGTCATTTTTGGTGAAATAGTCCCTAAAGGAAATAACATCTAAAAGGAAGCAGACCCCGCCACTTTCCTCAGAGCCCTGTAGGTGCAGCAGATGACTGATAATTATAAAATCACTCCTATTAGATTCGCTCTACACATGGACACAGACTAATAGCTATTTCGTCAGAATAACATAAGATAGGAACCCGCAACAAAGTTTGTTAAAATTCTGGCAATGTACATAGTTCACCACAGGGGAATGTTTTTTTCAAAAAAAGAGGAGTTACTCTTTAAGCTTTTCTTTGCTGGGGGGAGAGTGGTTCTAGAAGAGGAGTTTTTCAGAGGCAAAATCACATGTTGCAAATTTGCAGGTGCACTGAGTGAAGTCAACTGAGTGTGTCAATTGAGTGTACAGTGTGAACAGGGAAATTAGAAATAATGGGATTCTGCATATCGATTTTAGTCAGGCATAGAGATACAAGCTGAAAAACACTGAAGTTGGAAAGGTGGCTACCTGCTATACAATTTGGCAGCAGTTGATAATTAATTTTTTTTTTTTTTATTTTGCGACTCCAACGTATGTTAGAAAAGAAATCAACAGAACAATCCTGTGGGTTGGAAGGAGGGGCCTGATGTGAGAGCTGGACGGACGCAGCTGCTGACCCGGGGGAAGCACGCGAACCCTCTCTGACATGAGCTTGTGAGGGAAAGGATCCCTTCCCTGCTTCCTTCTCCCCCCAATATCCCCTGCCCAGTCGGGAGTCTCCGTGGAAACTTCTGCGGAAGCGCCTGTGAGAGAGTGCAGCAGCTCCGGAGGTGGGCACACAGATCGACTGCACCTCCAGGGGTTCGCCTAGCGGCCGGAGCACGGGGGTAGTGGCTGGGCTGAGGAGCGGGCTGCATGTGTGCAGAGACACCAGAGCTTGGAGGAGGAGATGTCTCCGGCAACTGGCAAAGCATTCAGCTAATGTAAAGCAGCAGGGAGGAGAGCGTACTTGGCACAGCACCGGCCTCAGTCCGGAGGAGAGAGAGAAGAGGCGGTGAGAGGTCAGGGGGCTCGCTGGACTGCCAGTCAGGGGATGCTCCCCACGGAGACCGGGACCCCCCCCGTTTTCCCGGGCTTCTCTGGTTTTCTATGGCCCCCAGGAGCAGGGCTGAATCGTAACAGGAGAAGTTTCTGATAAGTAGCAGCTGCAAGGAATCAATTGGAACCTCTGAGGAACCGAAACATCAAGAGGTGAATGGCTATGTCTTTCTACATATTACATTTGGACTGAACGGATTAAAGTGACACAGGGAGTTGTCCCTTTTGTACACCTTTAGCTTGCTATAGACTGACGGTATAGACTAACTACCAGACTTCTTGTCTGGGCCAGTATTGGAGAACTATTTACATAAGAATTCAGATGTAATATTGATGCAATATTAATGCAAAGTCTAAACTGAAGTCTAAACCGAAAGGTGTTCGGTCCAAGAGCACTTCAGGACATGTCAACTGAGTATTGAATGTTTGAGTAATACACCAACTGCCTAGAAGACAGTATATATTCTGTGGAGGGAGGGTAGGTAGACCCTCTCATGCACTGTGATGGCATACTGGTGAAATGGTGAACAGAGACTGATAATAATCAGCAAATACAGGTGGGGGATACAGGAGAAGGACATATACCAATCTACAAAGCCACTCCCCCCCTCAACGACATGAGGCCTTCCATGCCCAGTAGTATAGATCGGAAAAGTCGAACAATATATATCCATGTGAATGGTCATCCCGGACTTGTATTCAACTGACAAATTAATTAACAAAACAGAATGAGGGGGAAACCAGTAAGGGGGGCAGGTGCGAACCCCCCCGAAAGTGAGTGCGAGTTCTGGTTCTATAAAGAAATATATGACAGCGGCACAGAGAGCCCTGGGAAACAGACATGGGCTAAAAGTAAGCCATTGGAGAGTGAACAAAAAGATGGTCAGAGGAAACAACCCAGGGATTTAGATACAATAGACATAACAACAGGAATAAGTGCTGAGCCAGAAGAAAACTTTGTAGCTGAACCCAGACAAAAAAAACAACAATTGCCAACTAAGGGAGACATGGCAAAGATGTCTGCAAGATTGGAATCATCCATCAAATCAGATTCTAAGAAGGGTGGATGGAACAGAAGCGCAGTTGGAATCACAAATGTCCAACATAAAAATGCTAAAAGACCAGATGGAAGAACTACAGAGAGAACATAGATATACAATGTATAGGCTGGAAGACCAGGAAAACCGTAATCGAGGGAAAAATCTCAGAATAAGGGGAGTACCAGATCTGCAGGAGGAAGATCTACAAGAAAAATAGACACAATATTTGGGCATAGGCTGGGCTTAACAGGGACAGAAAAAATAAAGTTTGAAAGGGTCCATCGAATTAGAAAGCCAGCTGGCCTAGCAGTAGAAATACCAGGAGATATAATTGCGCGATTTCACAATTTTCAGGATAAAGAGCAGATCTGGGTGAGTTTAAAAAATAAACAGCCGATTAAGTATGAAGAGATCACTCTGCAGATCTTCTTAGACTTAGCAGCGGAGACCAGGAGAAGAACACTTAAACCCTTACTGGAGCACCTGAAGATAAATAATATACAATATTCTTGGGGCTTCCTAGCCTGCCTAATAGGGAGAAAAAAAGGACGGCCGGCAATTCTTAGATATCCAGAAGATACTGCCAGCTTCTGTAACAGACTGGATATACCATTAGTCGAGATACCAGGCTGGTGGGAAGCACAAGAGAGCACCCCACTTACGGAAGAATCGAGATGGCACCTTATTTCAAAAAAGAAACTGACTGCAGCACAGAAGAAAAAATGATAGAATGATGGGTCTAGGAGGTGGAATGGGGGTGGGGGGGTGGGAGTAAGAGACAGCAGATGTTGTAACATGGTTGGGGAGAGGGGACGTGCAAGGGGTTTCCCTAGCCGGGGGAGTAGCGGGTCTGTTAATGGACCACAGGCAGAGTTCAACCTCTGGGGGGAGAACCGATGGGCCAGGAGGGGATGGAGGGCCTCGGATCTAATGGCCATGGGGAGGCTAAATATCCCCCAAATGGAGATTGGGAGGGAAGATGGGGATGTGGGAAATAGGGGTATCTCTCTGGCATGGTTCAAGAAAAACGGAAGTAAATCAAAGGTCTGTGTTCACTGTGCTCCTGGGGAAGGAATGGAGGGGAGCTGGGAAGTGGGGATTTGGAGCACAGAAAACAAAGATGACCACCCTTAAACTTATGACATATAATGTACGTGGGTTAAACACTCCCATAAAAAGATATAATACAATAAGAGAGATTAAGCTTTATAAAGCAGACATAGTTCTTTTACAGGAGACACACATTTCACATGACTCTAACCTTAAAATAATCTCAAAAGATTACCCAGTCTGGTATTATGGGGACTCCCCAACAAAACGAGCTAAGGGAGTAGCTATAGGATTTGTCAGAGGGGTAAGGTTAATGTTGGATAATAGAAGGACGGACACGGAAGGGCGATATTTACTCCTGAGGGGCAGAATAAATGAGGTGGAGTACTCCCTGGAAAATATCTATTGCCCAAACATTAATCCAATAAAATACTTAATAGATGTCATAAAAAATGTATGGAATTTAAGAGAGGAGGAGCCATTATGGGCGGAGACTTTAACTTCTGTATGGTACTTGGGTTTGATAGTACGTCAAGTGCACAGAGGACTGGGAACATACAGAGGAAGTTATTAAAAAAAGATTTTACATCAGAATCAACTGATGGACACATGGAGAATACAACATGCTAAACGCCAGGACTATACGTTCCACTCCTCTGTGCATGGGACGTACTCAAGAATTGATTTCTTCTTGATGGAGCACAGGTTGCTCGAGACAGTAATTAACACGAATACTGAAATCTCAACTCTACCCGAACATGCCCCAGTTATTATGAGAATAAAGATTGAGGGAAATCAAAATAAGCCACACTCCTGGAGATTAAATGAAGAACTATTACAGGATAAAGTCGCGGAAGAAAAGATCAGGCGGGAGTTAGAGCAGTACTTTAAAATTAATCATACAGAAAAAAACAGGGAATAAAGAAATCTGAACGGCACTTTATAAGCAATCCTAGAATAACTCTTCCTAACTTAATGAAAATGTTAAAACAATATGGAGAAATATCTAACTTTAAAATGAATCCGGCCAAATCTGAGATTCTAAACATTAATGTACAAAAAAGGAGGTGCAGACCTATCAAGAGGAGTTCCCATTTATCTGGAGAGATAAAGAATTCAAATACTTGGGTGTAAAGATTACAACTTCCCTGGAGATGCTTTATCAATCTAATTTTTTACCACTACTAAATGATATCAAACTAAAATTATGTAAAATTGCATCAAGACATGTGTGATGGCTGGGGAGAATTAATATCTTTAAAATTAGTATCTTACCAAAGATCATGTATAAATTTCAAATGCTGCCGATCCCCCCCCCACAAGTATACTTTAAAACATTGAATACTATACTCCTAAGGTTCATCTGGCAAGGAAAAAAGCCACGGATTAGCTTATCAGTGTTAACTAGGGATACGAGACAGGGGGGTCTGGGGGTACCAGACCTTAAGAATTACCACAAGGCAGTTCTCCTTTTACGGGTAATAGATTGGGCAAAAAACAACAAAGACAAAAGATGGGTGGAAATGGAAAGTACAATTAGTAAGGCTGTATTGGGGAAAATAATATGGATTCCTGCACTGTTGAGGAACTTAGAGGAGAATACACATAAGATGACACAGAAAGCACTAGAGATATGGGATTTGACACATAAAAAACAAAATTGGGGATATAATTCTCCATTTATACCACTTAAAGACACTGATTATTTTCCACTGGGGAAAGGAAGTTTGTTCGGAAATTGGATTAAGATAGAGAATGCACAATTAAGAGATGTAATGGTGAAGGGTAGAATTTGCACGTTCCAGGAGTTAAAACCAAAAAAGGATTTGATGGCAATAGATGAGTGGCGGTATTTCCAGCTGAAACATTTCTTTGAGTTCTTGCCCCAACCAGTGCGGTCAGTAGATAATTTGCTCTCGATGGAGAAACTTTGCTCGGCCACAGTAAGAAGGAAGGGGATCTCTAGAATGGAATGGGTTGGAAAGACCGCCATACATCGGCAAATGGGAAGAGGAACTGGGCACACAGGTGAACAATAAAGAGATGGGAAAAATTTTGAGAATGGCACATGTAACGTCAATTGACAGCAACAGGATAGAGATGGGTTTTAAAAGTTTAGCACGCTGGTCTATAACCTCAGACAAGGCTCATAAATATCAAGGGGAGATCTCGCAATTTTGCTGGAGGGGATGTAAAGAACCTGGAACCATGTCCCATATTTGGTGGACCTGTCCAAAAATTAGAATATATTGGAGAGACGTATTGCAGACAATAAAAGATATAACTAAAGTGGAGGTTCCTGAGGACCCGTAGGAGTGCTTGTTCCACCTGACGAAAACTCCATCTAACCAAAAGTGGGAACTGTGGTCCCTACACTGCTAAACGCGGCGAAAAGTCTAATCCCCAGGCAGTGGCAGGACCCAGAGAGTCCTGCACTGATGAGTTGGTGTAATAAAGTAAAAAAAAAATTATAGTCTGGAGTATCTGAGATCTAGTGGGGAGGAGGGATGGGCAGGATTTGAAGAAAAGTGGAATGATTGGGTTAAATTTAGGTATATAATTAGGTTTGCAGAAAAAATGGGAGACTTGTGAGAAGAGGATAAGTGAAAGGGTACAGTTGGGGACAAGTAGTTAGGAACCATGTCCAGAATGGGGGGGGGGATGGGTGGGAAGGGGGACGGGGGTGGGGGGAGGGGGGAAGTTGTTATTTGTATTTGATGAGGTATTGATGAGAAGTTTATTTTGACTGGTTGTTTGTATGTCATCATGTCATCAGAAACAAAAGAAAATTTAATAAAGAGATTGAAAAAAAAAGAAAAGAAATCAAGAGTATATTGGAACAAGTGGTATTTTCTCAAGTATATTGATGAAAAGGTCTCATCTTGGGGTTTGAGAATACAAACATTTCCCAACATTAATAAGATAGAATGAGATTTTAGATCAAACTGGGAAGAGAACCTACAGGCATGCTCCATCAAAATTATGGATTTGCTTTGTCAACAGTATTCCCTAGAATTAGAATTGTTAGATAGAGAAATTGTAAAACTTTACCAAGACAATGAAAATTTAGTTTCAAACCCCTTATTTAATTCACGAGAATTGACTCTAAAGAGCAATTTGGAAACCTTTGTGACTGAAATCTTAAACACGAAAAAAGAAATTTATGCGTGACAAAATGGCATATGATCACAATACAGTGTAATGCCGCGTACACACGGTCAGAATTTTTGACAGAAAGAGTCCGATGGAAGCTTTTCATGGTATATTCCGATCATGTGTATGCCCCATCTGACTTTTTCCGTCGAAAATTCAGACGGACTTAGATAGAGAGCATGTTCTATATTTTTCCGAAGGAAAAAATTATTATCCGAAAAATCGCTCGTCTGTATGCTGTTCCGACGCATTAAAAACGATGCATGCTCTGAAGCAAGTACGAGACGGAAGCGGTCTGGTCTGGTAAAACTAGCGTTCGTAATGGAGATAGCACATTCCTCACGCTGCAAATTCTTCGATCTTTTAATGCAGCGCATTCTTTTGTGCTTCGTAATGCTAGAATAATGAAGTTGTTTTGCTGCTAATATTCACAGAGTTCTGACAAACTTTTTTCTTTATTATTTCTCGTGATCTCATGAATAATCTTTTTTTTTTTTAAAGCCAGATCTCTATAATAATGTTTAGAATTAATTTTTATAGTCATCTTTTTTCTTTTTTTTTATTTCATCAAGATCTCCTGTTTTTTTATTATTGAAAAATTATTTTCTAGTGATCTCCATAATTTTTTTTTTTTGTGTGTGTCAAGTTTCCAGAATAACATTATTAGCTTGTATTTTTTAACCTCAAGGAGGTTGGTTGTTGTCCCTTGTTAATTTGACATTGTCTTTTTGAAATGTACCTGCCTATACACAAACAAACTGTCCCTTTTGTAGAAAAACACGCAGGCAAGTATTTGTGAAAAATTAAATCTACATTTATTCTGGGTAACAAAATAGAGAGGAAGGCAACGCTGGAGAAACTTTTCGAGTTTGCAAAGCCTTTTGGCCCCCAGTCTGTGGAAAATAAAATTGTTAGCTTGAGGAGTCCATATAATTTGGAGCCCAATCTGGTCCAGGACTCTGAGAGATCAGGACCAGCAGAAGATGATATCTATGTCCCCAGGCTGTGGTACTACACCAGCCTGCGTATTCTATCAGACCAGACTGAAGCCAGTTCATCACTTTCTTCTCTTCACTGCAGCCTTCCCTCCACTCTTCCCTGCAGCCTTCCCTGCAGCCTTCCTTGGAGGCTGTGGCTCTGGTGGTGGACTTGTGGCAGGAGGAGGAGGAGAAGGAGGATGGGCGAGCTCACATACGTGGCTGTTCTCAGTCAGCTGGCCCCTCAACCCCTTCTGAAGGGCCTGAGCAAAAATTCCCTCACAGAGGAAGCGTTGCCCGGTCTCCAATTTCTGCAATCTAGTGGCTAGATAGCAGCCATAGGCCTCTTCAGCATCGGGGGGGCTTCTGAGGACATAACTTGCTTCCCTAATGAGGCCCAGTGCTGCCTCCTCCGTGATTGTCCCCTTCCTGGGCCTTTTTTTGTAAGGCGGAGGGGAGGCACCTGTGATTGGGTGAGGCCACTGGGCCCGCCCACCTCCTGGCTGATACTGGGCCTGCCCACCTCCTGGCTGACACTGGGCATGGCCTCCTCCTGCCTGCCACTTTCCAGACCCTCCTCCTGGCTGGGCTCATCCTGTGTATAAAAAAGGGACATAGTTTTAGTTTTTGGTTCATCAATCACACACAATTTTCAGCTCATGACTTGCAAATTGAATGTTAATAAATAGAAAAGACTATCATTCTGATCTCAGCATTTTTCATTCTTGTCCCAAACATTTTTGGCCACTACTGTCTATTGCTACGTAAATCACTTTTTTTAATCATCCATTTGTTATCAATTAAAAACATCTAGTTTACATCATTAATATTAGGACAATAAATATGTATAAAAATAATATACCTGGCTCCAGCTGGGCGCATCCACTTCTTCCAGGATGGAAGGCCCAGGTTGTTCTTCATCAGCTTCTGCTGGGGTTGAGGGAGGGGTGGAGGGAAGGCTGCAGGGAAGGGTAGAAAGGGATTTCCTGGCTTCAGTCTGGTCGTCCAGAAACCACAGTTTGTTGAAGTACCACAGCCTGGGTACATACACTTGCGCTGCTGCTGCTCCTGATCTGAGTGATTTCTGGATCTTATTATGCTCCTTCTTATACATGTTCCTCAAGATCCCAATTTTCTTTTCTAAGAAAACGATGGTTGCATCGGGGACCTGAGTCTTCACAAATTCCAGAAGTTTCTCCAGCGTTGACCTCCTAGCTTGTTTATTATAATATAAGCTGTGTTTTACCTCCCACAAATTCCTCATCTCCCTGTACCTATGAAACTGGCCATGGATTCTGGGTCCTTAAAGTGATTCATATTTGCTGTAAGACAATACACAAGACAAAAACACTAATGTCAGCCTAAGCTCTCATAATCTTATCCCAATATAGGCCTCAATCTTAAAGCAGTATAGGCCATTGATGGCCCAAGTTAAAATTTTACCTTCGTTTAGGATGCTCGCCACTTCCGTCCCTCCTTCCTCCGCACACAGATCATACGTACGACACATGCGTGTTAGCTTGATATACACTGCGCATGCGTGAAACTCCGCCCACGGCACCCGCCCCTGACGTTCTTTGTAGAATATTTCCCACCCCTTCTCTTTCGGCGCCCAGTAGGAACGACATGGCGGAGACACAGCAGGTGTGTGTTAATTCTAGTAATGAGGAGGAGGAAAGCCCGGAGACAGAAACGTCCCGGTCCCAGAGGAGAAGATTTAAGGCCTCAAATATGGCCTTTATAGAGATGGTGGACATCTTGAGGAGGAAAGACTATGATGGGAAGCATGGACCATACACCAACCCTAATGAGAGAAAGGCCAAGATCATGACTAAAGTTGTAAAGAGTCTGCACAGGCATTTTGGGGTACGACGATCCAAGGAGCAATTGAGGAAACACTGGTCAGACCTGAAACTGAGGGAGCAGGATCAGTATAGAAGAATCAAGAGAGTGCTTCTAAAACGTAAGTACTTGTCGTGTGTTCCTATCATTATTATTATATTTGCATGCTTCTCCATGTGCTTTTCTTTACTGTTGTACAGTTTAAAATGGCGACTTTCATATTCGTGGGCACAGTAATCGGTCGTAGGAAACATCATTCACTCATTAAATACGATGTTTTGGGCAGATACAGGTTAAATACATTTGGTCATGCCTATTTGTATAAAAATAAGTTTTGTACATTGCTGTCTAGATGTGTTTGTAACTAGAATGAAATGCAAGCTTGATTCAGTGTAATGTAAGGAGAGGACACTCAGCAGCTGTTTACACATCTGGACTAAGGAGCACTGGTGTGGGACACAAGAACAAACTTTTTAGGGTGTCCCATACAGGTACTCCAGTGGATACTTGGGGTGTCTCCATGTGTGAAAATTGTCACAAAAAGGTAAGTATTCCAGCTTTGGTAAGGTAAAAAATCATATCTTCAGCTTGGAACTCTGCCCAAAACAGACAACTGCAGCCCACTTCCCAGCAATGTTTCATATTCCTATTTCTGGACTCAAATATCTGTGTGCTAAGTATACCTTTGGTTTCATTCTCATAGGGGAGAAAAGACTCAGAGGACACCACTCAGAGGACACCAGGAACCCCACACCAAGGGTAACTCAGCACACCACACTCCGAGGATCTGGAGGAAGGAGAGGTGGAGGAAGTGGGCGAAATTGTCACCACAACAGGTGAGTGTCTGACACCCCAGCTTCAGGTAATATATGTATGCCTGCATATTTATAATACATGTTTTTACTCAAATTTTTAGGTGATGTGCTGGTTGTGGAAGAGAAAGCTCAACATTTCACAAGTGACAGTGCACAAATCCTAATCCAGGACATCATGGTGTGGAATCATGAAATAGACATCATAAGCAATAAACTCAATGTTCTTGAACAACAAATGAAGAACATGATGTGTTGGGGAGAATATAAATATCTTCCAAATGCCACCATTTTAATTATTTTGGACTAAACAAAAATATTTTTTGTACATTTTAAAAGCCAAATTTTGAAGATGCACACGGTGTCTCAACATGTGCTATCTGCCATCAGGGGATATCAATGTACGCGTTTTGTGGGTGCAACCCCTTTCTCGTAACTCTAGTGGTTGCAAAACACGTCCATTTATCCCCCATGATGGGAGATGGCACATGTTGACATTAGGCATGGGATCAGGAGGGAAATACCCATTTTGACTCCCAAATTGTGTGCATCTTCAAAATTTGGCTTTTACAGGGGTGACATCACCCCATCTGATGAAGGCAATATCAACACATTTTTGACACTATAATGTCTGATATTGCCTTCAGTTTTTATACGTTGAACTTTGTAAGTTCCAGAGTTGTGTATGTTATGTTTTGAAACATGCCTGTTTATACTAAAAAAAAAAAAATTGTAAAAAACTTGAGAAAAAAAAATTATTTTACACGGAAATTTTATAACGCACATGTGAATGTGCACAGAGTAAAAAGTTTCATCATCAACAATGTGTGGCTTCTTCTTCCAATGCTCAATACCAGTTTTGGAAGTAATTTTGTGTTTACAGTGACAATGGGGCTTATTTACTAAAGGAAAATCCACTTGGTGCACTAGGAGAACCTAGGAGACAGCTAAAAAGAAACACAAGCAATAAAGAAAATTCTAGATTTTATCAGATTTTTTTTTTTTTTTTTATTAAAAAATTATTTAGACATTGTCTGGCATAGCAATGGCCCCCCTACCCATAAAAGAATTGACATATTTCTGGCGAACTTCACGGGCGCTTTGGGGTGCCAAGCCGGGACGGCCAGTACCAAGGCCTGTCAGGGGATTAGCAGGAACTATGGCCTCATGTCCAACTGAGGCAAGATAATTTTGGGCATTTTTCCGTAAAAAATTGTGCAATATGCAGCAGGATAATATGATGTGGTTAATTTTGTAGTCCGCCATATGTATTGCTGTCAGAAACAGGCGGAACCACAACAGCCAGCGGACCCACAATCTTCCAAAGAGCACAAAAAAATTGAAAGTAAAGTATGAAGAATTAAAAATATGATGAATTGGGGGTAAGTTTAATAAATATAAGGATAATAATAGTCAAACCATATAAAAAAATATTAGTACTTTTGCACATAACATTGCAAGCAGATTACACAAAAACATTCTTGCCCAACATCAGTATAACATTTATTTTAAGGAGTATTTAAAGACAAAAATATAAGGCCCACTTATCAGATTCCTCACTACCTCTGATGGACCATTGTAAAAATTTTTTGGGGGGGGAGGGAGGGCTCAAGCTGAGTTTGGGATCCAAAAAAAAAAGCCTCTGGCACTCTGCCTGAATTTAAGGGCAACGGGGGGCGTGGCTTAGCAATGGCCGAGTGAAGACACAATCTGGAGGAGCTCCCAGCTTAACTCAGCCCAAAACGGCCACACAACAGCTAAACTCTATATGAACACGGCATGAGCATCCCCCACAGGTACAGGACACGATCAGCATCCCGGGGGCACAGAATCCAGAACTCCCAAACTGGAATTCAGCACTACTTCAGGAACACACAGAGAACCTCATCTGGTGCCATTGTGAAGGCGCCATGAGTCAGCAATAAGGAGATGAACACCGGCACACTGACAAGCTCCGCAATGGCAACTACGCTGCAAGGCGACCTCTCAGGGACACCGGCGGTGTTCCACTCTGATGTGGCGGGGCTGACACAGAATCGGAGCCATCTAGATGAAGACCTCCGTGCCCTGTTGCAGGCCCTCCCCACACGGGTGGACATTGAGGCCTTGATCCTACGGATAGAGGAGGCACACAGCAGGGACCTGACAGAAGTGAGATCAGAATTACACACACTCATGGATCATGCAGTGAGCGGAGAGACGTCAGTCTCCTCGCTGGAGAACCGTGTGCAGGCACTAGAATGAGCGCAGGACACGCATGCCATAGAGACCCAGGAGATGCAGTTGCATTTAGAAGAAATGGAAGACCGCAGTCACCGTAATAATCTGCGACTGGAAACACCTCCACCCTCTCTAGAAATAGATCGGGTACACCGCACACTTAGCCCCAAATGAGCTGACCCGGACAGGCCTTGTGATGTACTATGCTGCTTACATCGCCACTCGCAAAAAGAGAGCATCCTCCACAAATCATGGGAACGCGGCGATATTGAATTTGACGGGGTGCACATCCAAATCTTACCAGATCTTTCCACAGCAACATTGCAAAGGAGAGCACTGCTAAAACCAGCGTTGGAAGTGGCGAGAAGACATGGCTGCATTTACAGATGGGGATACCCCTTAGCAGTGATATCCCGCAAGGCACAAATCTCCTTCACGTTGAGAACACCGGCAGACCTACCGGCGTTCTTCACATTCCTGGAGGCAGAACCAGTCCATGTACCGAACTGGCTAAAGAAGATTCCAAAACCAATGGGACGCTCGGGCCCCAGCAGAGGCAGACCTTATCAGCCTGCCCAAGACCGGAGACCCAGAGGGGGACCCCGAGCGCATTCCACCAACAGGTCACGTGAGTCATAAGAACACACCATAGTCATTTTCCCTTGTTACACACAGACTGATTGTCTGCTTGGGACCGCTGTCCCCTCATGGACCCAGATAGCAACTCCACCGTTCTATATAACAACTTCACTCCCGTCTTTCCTCCCCCCCACCCCTCCCCCCTTCCCTCATGTCCCCCCTGAGCTCATCCTCATAATGTGTATCCCAGTGCTTTTTAATCTCATTTTTTAATTTTCTTATTTTTTTTCCCCCATTTTTTATTTCTATTTTTATTTTTTATTTTTATGTTTCATTTTTATTTTTTATTTTTATTTTAATTTTATATTTACTTTTATTTTTATACTTATTTTTATTTTTATTTCTATTTTTTATTGTTTTTTCCTATTTTTATTTTTCATTTTATTTTTTATTTTTATTTCATTTTTAATTTTCCACATTTTTTCATCTTTTAAATAAATGTTTTAACTCTAATTCCACTTACTATTATTATCCTTATATTTATTAAACTTACCCCCAATTCATCATATTTTTAATTCTTCATACTTTACTTTCAATTTTTTTGTGCTTTTTGGAAGATTGTGGGTCCGCTGGCTGTTGTGGTTCCACAGTCACAGACCTCCAGCCCATACACTTTAACCTAATTGCCTAATTGCCTCCACTATATATTCAAGCTGCTCTCCTCCAGGGAGCAAAAAGGCCAGTAGATGGAGCTGTGAGCCCCGAGCGCGTAGCCTGTACTATCCCTGTATCATCCCCAACACCAGCCTGGATGTTTGCCGTGCATCAGTGACGTCATTTCCGCTTCTGCGCTCCAGAGTGGTCAGCTTGGAGCTTTCCATGCACTGGATGCAGCGGTTCAGCCTGTTTACAGACTCCACACCCAGACGCCTGAAGGAATGAAATCTGAGCCGGTAACAAGATAACAACACATCCCAGTACACTTCCCATCTCAAAGAAACACCTCCACCCTGCGAACCAGTAAGTGTAATTGTTACACTAACTTTAATTTTTGCATAAACAAGCTACCACAGTTGGCGCCTCCACACCCCTCCTTTTTTCAACATTGATTATCAACAGAGGTAATGGACACCCTCTGAGGATGGCTGCCTCCTCATTCTAGAATTTACCTGCCTTATGTTAATGTGCTATTATAGCTACCATTGTACTATTTACCTTAGACATCACATGCTGCGGAGCGCCGGAGACCCCCCCCCTTTTTGTTACCCAGGGACCCTGATTCTACTTTGGCTCCTAATGTTTTAATGTTTTATCCCTATGGGGACCCTCTGCCGAACACCCCCCCCCCCCCCGGAGCAAGGAATGAGTGACTTTTACGGGGAAAAAGGAAATCTTTACAGTTCCCTCTGTTACCGAAATTTGGCTATACGCAGAGCACACAGCCAAATCTCCTGTTTCTAATAATAATAACAATTTTGTCTAATGATATAAATGCATCTCATCTTCTGATCGTATGCCATCCTCTGGTGTGGCCCTCCTCTGGTGTGTGCCCCTTCCCCACAAACAGACACAACACATCCTTGCGTTCTCAGCTCCAGCATCCCTCTGCCAGCAAGCCCCCCCCACCTAGCAGTGTCCTGGCTCTTTATTAACATAACAGGAAGTCCCAAAACCTTCACTAGCTATAGCTCTGGCTTTGCCTTGTAGGGACCTAAATCTTATCCATATGGGCCTGAACTTTGTCACTACTATCCCTGATCCAGATATAACAATCTTTACTTATGAATTACCAGAAACCCCCTTGGACTGTGGGAAATTCCTTGTAGCTTCAACAGTTACATGAAGACATCCCATCCTTAATGAATGAGAAATTGTTCAAGCGTTTCATAAGCTCAAGCCCCCACCGTGTACAAGCAATTCCCTTCCAGCTGTCCCTGCCATTCTTACCTTCTCTCGCACCATCAGATCCTCACGATCGGCCGCAACATAAGATGCTGGGATGAGTTTCACCAGCACACATGAACCTCTTGCCTTACGGGAAATTACTTTATAAGCTGTAGATCTGCATTAATACCAAACTACATTTGAAGCACACTTGTGGGCTACCTAGTTATCCCGATACCAAAGCTGGCAAGAACCAGAGCTATTGTTAAAATTATAATTAATTTTACCCTCTAGAAATGTTTTGTTGTTAAGTTCTATTGACAAGTGTCTGTTGATTTTACTAGTCTGTCAAAACTCCTCACACCAATATGAACGTCACATATAGCATGTACCGCTGTCATCGCTGGGGCACTAATACCCGACCATGTGTCCTGTTCTCTTTCTTAGCTAGTTGGGATGCTTTTCATCATTACCCTTGCTAAAATTTATTAAACAAAAAAAATAAATAAACGAAGATACTCCTCTACTCTTTGTGGTTGATCCGCTTCTTGCAGTGGCTGGCGTGGTCTCATCCCTCAAGCTTCTTTACAATGACCCAGTCACCTGGTTGGAAAGACTGTAAACTGGTTATTGTGTCAGGGTCCAGGATTGGCTCGTGAACCCTGTGGTGGACTTTTTGAAAATCATGTTACAGTGACTGCACCCACCTCATCAGCTGAGAATGTAGGTGACAGCAAATGAGGAAAGTACAATTCTGTTTTTGGTTGACCTCCAAACAAACCTCATATGACAATAAGGCTATGTTTCCACTAGTGCATTCCAAAAGTCGCGCGATTTACACTGCGACTTTGCGATGCGATTTGTGGTGCGATTTGTTATGACTTTAAAAACGACTTTGTGCGACTTGGATGTTCTGCGATTTAGTCATAGTGATGTAATTCCTTATCCTGCTTAGTTATTTCCCCTTCCTCTTTCATTGTCACGTGTTGTATGTTTGTTAGCAAACATGATGGCTATGCAATATGTTGGGTCAGCAGTCATTTTGGCTGCTGTAGCAGCATTTATAGATGAAGAAGAGGAGGATAACCGGAGGAGGAGAAGGCATAGGTTTTGGATCCATCCCATCATCGCCCATAGGGAAGTGAGAGGCCAGTTTGGGGTCCTTTACAACGACCTCCGTGCTCATGATGACAAATTCTTCAACTACACAAGGATGTCAATTAGAAGGTGAGAACATTTTTTGATGTCAACTTGCAAATGCTGCCAGATATATTTAGGAAAATGTGTATATGCCTGGTCAGTATGACTCTTTTTAGAATTTTTAGGTTTGAATAGCTAGAAGTGTTAACCATAACCTGATCAAATTGTTTTAAAAATGGAACTCCATTTTTAAATGTTTGATTTTTACATTGTCAATGTAGATAATAGCCATATTTTTTCTTTTTACAGTTTTGATGAATTGTTAGCTTTGCTCTCTAGCCATCTAGAGCGACAAAACACAAGTTTCCGAAGGAGTATTCCAGCTGTTGAAAGACTCATTATAACATTGAGGTAACTTTTCATACCTACTTTTTCTTCTTCTTAACTTCTATGTGGCATTTGGATATCCACATCATTCTTTCATCCTCTTTACATGAAGTAAAAAAATAAATACTAGCATGTAATTGTGCGTGAGATTGTTTTTACAATATTAACTGTGCCTCTACATCACCAGTGTCTTTCTCCTGCTCCTCTTCTTCCTTCACTTGCTCAGGCACCTCCTTCCTAGCTCATTTTTTTTAGTTTATTGAAGTAGCTTAGTGTAAATATGTATCATTATAATAAACTGTATGTACTTTTCCATTTTAGGTATGGTACCTGGCAACTGGACATTCCTTTGCAAGTTTGCATTATGAGTTTTTGAATATTGTCCACGATACCTGCAGAGACATCTGGAATGTCCTTAGGGATTTGGTCCTGAAGAAGCCCACTTGCGAAGATTGTTGCAAGATAGTGGAAGTTTTCTGGGATCGTTGCAATTTCCCAAATTGTCTCGGGGCAATTGACGGAAAACATATGAGGGTAGTGATGCCTATCGGCAGTGGAACCAAATACTTTAACTACAAAAAATATTTTTCTTTTGTATTACTAGCAGTGGCTGATGCCAATTATTGTTTTAGCTATATAGACATAGGATCATATGGCAGCAGCTCAGACTCCAGTATTTTCCAAAGATCATCGTTTGGAAGAATGTTGAGGGAAAATGGTCTGGACCTGCCACAGGACTGTCCGTTGCCAGGAACAAATGGGCCGCCAATGCCATTTGTGTATGTTGGGGATGAGGCCTTTGCTCTCAGTGAGCATCTATTAAGGCCTTATTCCAATAGGTGTCTGAGTGAAGAGAAGCGAATCTTCAATTACTGGTTAACGAGGGCAAGACGAGTGGTAGAATGTTCATTTGGCATTTTAGCCAACAAGTGGCGTTTGCTACATACACCGATTAATTTTAAACTTGAGAATGCAATATCTGCAGTAAAAGCAGCATGTGTGCTTCATAATTTTATTAGAATTCATGATGGCTATCTTTTTGAAGATTCCCTCATGCACGATCTGGAAGGTGCACAATGGAGTGCCAGTAGGGGCACCACCAATGGTGCCACTGTGCGTGAGGGATTCTCGTCGTATTTTATGTCTGCTGCTGGTTCTGTCCCCTGGCAGCAGGATGCCATTGCATAATGTATGTCATGCATTTTATTGTAATATTATTTAGATGTTTGTTATGTTTCATTGCATCCAAATGCAGAATAACAGGTCTTTAACACAAATTCGAAAAAAGGATAAGTAGAAAATGCATAATGTAACCAGAATAATTTTTATTTTCCTGAATTTTGTGCAAGAATGCACCAAATTTTTTTTTTTTTTGGTTTTGGTGAACTACTTTTTAACAAGCACAACAAATATTAAAATAATAAAATATTTCACTTTGAACAACACAAAAATAAAAGTCATAAAAAATTAAATATATAATCTGAATCTTTTTTACAAGACAAATCTTTTTGCAAGGCAAAAATAAAGAAATAAGTTCCATGAACTCAAAAATTCAACAGTTGTTGTTTTGGCCTCCTCAACCAACCCAAAAATATAGAACAAGTCTTAAACATACTGCAAAAATAATAGAAAATTACAATTTCTTGTATGTTTTGTTTTCAGTGGTCCCGGAAACTGAACTATTGGTTGGTCCAGGAAAATCCACTGATGGACCAGGGTAATATTTCCTTTCAAGAAAAGGCAGAACCTGACTGGGTGTAGGCTGCCTAAGTTGGTGAGTGGTTGGGGGGCCAAGGGTAGAGGTAGTGGGGGCAGGAATTGGATGCAACATGCGTGGCCTTGAGGGATTCAGCATATTACCATACTGGTCACAGTATGGACGGTTTATTGGTGGAGCATACTGTGTACTTGGAAAGTGAGTGTATTGTTGATAAGGGGGATATTGGGGAAGGGGGGTTGCATATACGCTGAGGATGTTGTTGGCCCCTCACCCACAAATGATTGAGCAGTTGATATCAAAGCCATCCTGAGTGCATATTTTTTCTCAGGGGGTACCTGTTTACATATGCCTAAAATTACAGTGAGAAATGCTGTGTCTTCACACTGGTTTTCAGCCATTTTAGTGGACATCTGACTGACTACATCTAAAATTTTATCCATGGGTTTCACAGGCCGGGCACTTCCCCTTGAAGATCTTCGCAAAGGCCTAAAGACATTGCTAGGCCCTGGTTCTGCATCCTCCTCATTCATTGAGTTTGATGTTGACCTTGATTCATCTACGAACAGTTCCTTGTCAACATTGTCTTGGAATTGTTCTTGCTCCTCCTCCGCAGCAGCTTCCTCTGACTCATCTGCTGCTGCCAAACCCTGTGTGCTGTCTTCCCAGCTTGCTTGGGTTCTGAAATACAAATCACATATTTTTAAAGTAAGCATTACAATTTTATATGTACAATTTGTAACATATGCCTGCTGATAACTTACTCTCGCATTTCCAACACTGGTTTTAAAAAATCAAGATCCCCGGCATGGGCATATGGGGCTAATCTTTTTGAGCCGGAACCACTCCTTCCTTCTTTTAATTTTTGTAAGTACCGGTTGTAGCAGTCTTTGAGACTTCTCCATCGAGTTTGTAACAAGTGCACTACAAAATATAAAGCAAATAATAAATTAAAACAAAAAACTTTATTAACTGCCTATAGGTCATTCATTTGCTAGGCTGCATAATTGATATGGATGGTGTTAAAACAACTGCTAAATATATTACCCATGACACCTGCATAATTTGCCATGTGCTGGAGGATGTTGACAGGGCCATCTTTAATATTATTTAATATTATTAGGACCGTGGTCAAATATTATTTGCTGGCCCACACACACACACAGATTTACTTTCCTGCAGCCACAGGTTACAGGAAAGTAACTATATAAATTCCACCATCAACACAGATAGTGTTGACAGGGGATTCCCTCCTGCCAAACCATTGTGATCTCCTGGCAGGAGAAGTGGTCCCCACCAAGAAAACACAGTGCACATTGTTAACACACACCCATTGGTTGCAGAATATTTAAATAGGTGCAAGGCGCAAAGTGCTAAGCAGCATATATCAACCACTTACTTTTTGAAGAACGTTCTGTGGCTGATAAAGAGTCCCAGGTCTCATAATATATGCGAGCCACTTCCAACCATGCTCTCTCCTTCTTTGCATGATCTTTGTAACCTGGATCTCTGAGGTCATATATTGCCGGACGTTGTCTGACAAGCCTAATAATTTCCTCATTGTCATGAACTTGTCGCTTGTTTTTTCTAGCCCTAGGCATGCTTCCTGCTGTCTTCCACACTCACATACATCAATATAGGAAGTGATGTATTTGGAAGGAGCAGAGATCATGTGCTTCCGTAGACTTCCGTGGAAGTCGCAACAAAGTCGCGGTGTCAGACATGCACATATGACTGCATTGCGACTTAATACCTTTCTATGGAGAACAAGTCACACCGAAGACGGAACAAAGTAGTGCAAGAACCTTTTTTGGAGTCGCTGCGACTTGAGTCGCACCAATTAGAATGGGGACCATTGAAATACATGGGTTTTGACTTGTCATGCGACTTGACATGTGTCAAGTCGCAAAACAACTCGCAGTAGTGGAAACAGAGCCTTACCCAGACATCGGGACTGTGGTCACTGTATAACCTGTGCGTGGCCTACCATCTGGAGTGTAATACCTGGAACCAGTGACAAAAAAGGTTCTTAGCATCTGGAATGGGAGCCTACTTCACCAGACTGCTGCTTGCTGATTCAAATTCTATCAAAGAAAGACAGTCTTGGCACAAACTTGGTTAGAATTAGAGCGGTTAGTATTGTTGGTTTGAAAATGTGTCATTCTCACCACTCTCATCCCCCCTTTTCTTCCCTCCTCATTACAAACTGGAGGAAGACATGCAGGGTTTAGAATGGTGCAGAACAAAACAGTGAAATAGCCTATGATACTTTTACCTTCTTATACACCTGTATATACACTTCCAGAAACTCTTTGGACCTGAAAAGATACTTATAAACAAAAGTTATTACTCTATCCTTCAAAGAATGGTAAACAATACAACATTCATGTACATTGGTAAATTGTCACTGACATTCCTCAAAACCGATAATGACTAAACCCTCTGTAAGTCTTACTTTCACGTTTTTACTTAAAATACAACAGCCGCGACACGTAAGAGGGCTGTCGCGGTAGATTCAAACATGTTACTACATACAAACATTGAAAAGAGACAAACATTTAGATACAAATGTGGAGGAGATATTTCATAGTTCCCAAAAACGAAAATGAAAAAAATTAAAACGACCAGATGGAATGCTGCCTTCACTCTTTTAGCGATAGAAAAAGAATACAAATTGAAAAGTACGAGAGCATTTCGAAATCTTTGCATGGATCAGCCACACAAAGTTCAAAAACAGGCCTGTGTATTTTTAATACTACGCATCCATCAACTCACTCAACATTACAGATTTCTGAAGCCACAGTCGCGCTACATCAACTCCAGAGGGATACCCAAAATAATATCCTTGGACCACCTATGTCAATCTTTCTGGGGTTTAATGGCCTTTTCCTCAGAACTAGACTCCATGCTCTTGTGCATCCGTTTGACTGTGGGAAGCCTCGCATTCCTTCCCTTGCACGGACTGCCATTGCCCATGGCGATTTGAATCGGCTTATCGTCTTACCCCTGCGTCCAGGGAAACCCTTGCACCCATTTCGGAGACCACCGCCCGGTGTCTTCTTACACGGTGGATTAACGGGCTACAACCACTATTAGTCACTCAACTAGAAACACTAAACTGAGGCATCAACTCTATGGCTTGTTGTCCCAACACTTTTGGCACAGAACTACAGAGTACCACTCTTTTAACAACCAAACTATTAACTATGCCAAATGATTCGCCAACAACCACAGATCAACCCCCGAATTAAGTCTCTACCCCTCACAGTGTATGCATACACAAGCGCATTGCGCTGTACGACCATACACTGCGTCGCCAGACAAATCTACACAGAGCACTTTTGCCTGCTTCTTTTACAAAACACTGCAGCTTCTCTCTGTACCTTGATATTACGACAATAACTTGGATGCCTCCTGTTTGCTCTCTACCCAAAACTGTATTACAGTATAAAACTAAAAAGACAGCTGGGAGATATTTAAAACACTTTCAAACGCCAGTATTTTCCCATTGTCCTTCCAAGCACAAATCTCATTTGCTTGTGTGATATCCCAAGCTCCCCCCCCCCCCCACCAACTTCCGGTGGATACATAAAATGCTGAGAATAACTTCCTGTTGTATGCCAGGCTCTAAAAAAAAAACTTAAACTGGTTTATTTACATATCAATGTACAGGAAAAGGGAGGGGAGGGGAGGCATAGCCCCATCACCTTGTCTATCAGGACACCAAAAAAAAAAATCCATGGCTAACATCATATAGATTTCAACAATTAAAAAAAACTTTTGTCAAGTTTTGTCTCCCCCAAGTATAAAAGGTGGGGGAGAGGGAAGATGTGGGTCACCGCAGAGACATGTCATGGACTGTGACCAGGAGAGCCCCCAAAACGGTGAAGGGAACCCACAAGGATGGACTGGACAAAGTGTAGACCCAGAAAGGGACATCTGGGGCCTGTTGAAGGCCCTCCCCACTAAAAGTGATATTCAGCAATTAATAAATGCAGTTGAACAATCTTGTATGCAAGCAGTAGCAAGCGTAAAAGAGGACGTCAGGGACCTGGGATACAGAGTAGAGGGGATGGAAAAAGAACAAGAAGTTATTATACAAGCTGTGACGGAAACTCAAGAGTCCATGAAAAAATATGAAGAAACTTTAAATGCATACAGGGACCAGCTGGATGAATACGAGAATAGGGATAAACGCCAAAATATACATATAAAGGGACTGAAAGAGTCAATCACAGCGACAGAACTAGCCCCAGTGGCACAAAAAGTGTTTGGACAGATTTTAGGGGATCAAGCCCCTAATGTTATAGAAATAGACTGGATACACCGGGCCCACTCCAAGAGTACAAAAACTGACGTACCCAGAGATGTAATATGTAAAGTTCACAAATATGCAGTGAAGGAGAGTATAATGAAGATGGCACGTGATAACCCTAGGATTACATTTGAAGGTTCAAACATAGCTCTGTACCCAGATATATCGAAAAGGACTCTCTTTAAACGTGGGGCGGTTCGCCCACTGCTGGAAATTTTATGGAAGGCGGAGATCAAGTATAGGTGGGGGTTCCCTTTCAGTCTAACAGCTTCCAGGAATGGAAGAACCGCAACATTGCGAAGGAAGGATGATCTAAAAGTATTTGTGGAAAAATTAGACCTCCCGATGGTGGACTTTGTGGACTGGAGAATAAGTTGTCTAGGGCCCCCCCTACAATGAACAGAGAAATGGCAAGAAGTACCAGCAAAGGTTAATAGGGGAATAGCCCAGAGAAGGACTTAAAGGACTTGGAGGACTTTTTTTTTTTTTTCTTTTGTTTGTTTGTCCTTCCCACTCAGGAGGGGGTTAATAGAGTAATGCCGGGGAGGGGGGGGGATTGGAAGGGAAGGTGTAGTGGAAATGTGTACCTTAGGTAGGTCAATAGGTCAGCCCCAATGGAAGGGGAGAATAATCCTGCGGAAGGCAGGGAAGGGAGGTAGCAGGCGCACAGGAGGTGTGGGTGTGCGCAAGCTAAATACCCGATTTTTAGAAATACCCCTAATGAAAGGTTTGTGGTATGGGAGGACAGGATGTAAGTATGTAAGGTATATATTTATGATATACAAGTGGTATATTTTTTGTTTTTTTTGTGTTTTTTGTTCGGAAGTGATGAATGACGGGGAGGGGGGGTAGAAGGGGGGGTGGGATTGGCAGAGGAGAAGATAGAGAACAAGGGCAAGGGGCTGGGTGTTCTAAAAATGAAATAAAATGACAGCCATTTTGAAAATTTTGTCATATAATGTGAGGGGTTTGAATTCACCAATTAAAAGAGGGCGCTTATGGGCTGAGCTGCAACATTGGGGAGCTGATGTTGTTTTCCTGCAGGAGACCCATTTCAAGAGCAGCTCAATTCCAAGCTTACCCCAGAATGTACTGAATCAGTGGTATCATGCAGTATCCCCAATAGCGAGGGCAAGAGGGGTCACAATTGCGTTCAAAAAATTGTGCCCATGGACTACGGAGACCCTGCAAAGTGACCCAGAAGGTCAGTACTTGTTTGTAAAGGGTACGCTACAGGGGAGAAGATATACCTTTGCTTCAATATATTCGCCCAGTGTTGGGACAGCTAACTTTCTGGTTAAAGTATTTAGAAAACTGGAAGAATTTAAGGAAGGGTGTGTAGTGGTAGGAGGAGATTTTAATATGGTGTTAGAGCCGAGTATAGATACCTCTACGGGTAGAACTGCTGTGTCTTTTAAAGCCATAAAGCGGGTTAAGCAAACCTTACGCTCTCAACATCTAGTGGATACTTGGAGAGCTTTACATCCAGGTATCAGGGATTATAGCTATTACTCTAAAATACACGATATGTATTCACGGCTAGACCTCTTTTTGGTGGATCAATTCTACTTGGGGAATGTCAGCACAAGTACAATTGAACCAATAACTATGTCTGACCATGCTCCAATAATTTTGACCCTTCAACCAACTCAAATGACTCGGGCGGAACGAACTTGGCGTCTGAACGAGTCATTGTTGGATAAAGAAGACATAGTGGAGAAATTAAGGGTTAGGATAAAGGAGTATTTCGAAATAAATAAAACGGAAGGAGTGTCAGATCAAGTGGTGTGGGAAGCACACAAAGCGGTTGTGAGGGGGGACTTAATTGCCTTTGGCACATATATGAAAAAGGAAAGCAAAAGGGAAATGGATGAATTACTAGAGAAGATCAGAACCCTAGAAATAAAGCATAAGGAAAATCTCGATCCAGTGGATGGTAGATGTCTGGAGAGTGTACGGGCAGAGCTTGCGCAATATTTAGAATATAAAGCGAAGAACAAAATTAGGTTTTTCGCAAATAGAGCATATGAACAAGGAAATAAATGCGGTAGGCTACTGGCAAAACAACTTAAAAAACAACAGGACTCCAGACACGTGCACAGCTTACTAGTTCAGGGTAGGAAAATAATAGACACAAAGGCGATAGCAAAAGAATTTAGTAAAATTTATGAGGTACTATATAACATCTCGAAAACAGAACCATCTGAAGAAGGGGAAAGCAAGGAACAAAGGAGAGATAAGATCGAGGATTACATTGAGAACGCAGACATGCCCATACTAACTAGAGAAACCTCCGAGATTATGGAATGCCCAATCACGGTGGAAGAGTTGAGCAGAGTGATAGCAGCCCTACCCCCAGGGAAAAGCCCAGGCCCGGATGGGCTGACAAACATATATTACAAGAAATTTCTCCCAATTTTGGTAAAGCCACTTTGTGATTATTTCAACTCTATGGGTGCTGGAAATCCACTCTCCTCAGAAGCATCACTGGCGTACATAACGGTTTTGCCAAAAGAGGGAAAAGATCCCCAGGTATGTGCCAATTACAGGCCAATCTCTCTGCTGAACTCAGACACCAAGATACTGGCAAAAATTCTGGCCCTGAGACTACAGGAAGATGTAGGAGATTTAGTGCACCCAGATCAAGCAGGGTTTGTAAAGGGGCGAGAAGCAAGAGATAACACCACCCGCGCACTCCATATACTGCATTGGATGCAACATGGCCCAGGTGAAGCCCCAGGAATCACTCTGTCGATGGATGCGGAGAAAGCCTTTGACAGAGTGAACTGGGGCTTTATGAGAGAGGTACTGGGGAGGATAGGACTGGGGGAGAGGATGCTGGGATGGATTATGGCACTATACACAAAACCAAGAGCAAGAATTAAGGTAAATGGGACAGTATCTGAATGCTTTAACATACAAAACGGTACCAGGCAGGGGTGTCCACTGTCCCCATTGATATTTGCAATAGTAATGGAACCTTTTTTGCGTAGAATTAGAAAGAATAAGGAGATAGCGGGGACGCACATAGGCCATACGGAACATAAAGTAGCAGCATATGCGGACGATTTATTATTTTTTCTGTCCGCTCCCCAGACATCTATAGCCGCATTAATGGTAGAAGTACAGAAATTTGGAAGGGTGTCTGGCTTTAAGATTAATTTCGAGAAATCAGTCATCCTTCCCAGTCATGTCCCAGCGGAGATGGAGAGAACACTGAAGGAGAAATACCCATTTATATGGAACAGGGAGTCGCTGACATACCTGGGGGTACAGATAAGCGCAGACTATGAACTATTGTTGGAGCATAATTATGGCTCATTAGTGAAAGAAATAACAGAAGAACTAAAGAAATGGAAGAGGAAATACTTGACCTGGTTCGGAAGACTCAGTGCCATAAAAATGAGTATACTGCCCAGAATAGTTTATGTGCTACGTACAGTGCCAATCAGGTTGCCGGCGAGTCTCCTTAAACAAATGCGTCGGCAATTTTGGCCTTTGTGTGGAACGATAAAAGGCCTAGACTGGCGTACGACATTTTAAGAAGGAGTAGAGCGGAGGGTGGCCTAGGACTCCCGGATATAACATCTTATTATAAGGCCATGGCGCTAGTTAGAATAATAGACTTGTGCCATGACCTAGATAGAAAACCATGGGTACAGGCAGAAATGATGATGGCAGGGAGAAACCTGGCAGGAGCACCATGGATCCAAGGGTCACTGAGAGGGCTGTCACAATGGACATCACCAATAACCCTGAATACATTAGGAGTATGGGATAGAATGAGACCTCCCCACTGACTCCTCTGGAGGGATTTCCGTGGTTTCCCCCGGGGGAGAAGACGGGAAGTCTGGGGGCGTGGGGACAAGATGGGAATATTAGATGCGGTAAGTTCGCCCCAAGTGGAGTTTTAATACCACTGACAGAGATAATCTTGAAATTTGGGGAGACAAGAATGGCGGAATGGAAACACCGTCAAATGACGAGCTTCCTTAAGAAAATAAAACCGTTAAGATCCATAAATACACTTACCGCATTTGAGAGGAAGTGTGCACAGACATCGGAAGATGGGCATACATTATCCCGGACGTACAGAATGATCCTAGGAGAACAAGAAAAGAAACCCCCATACTTCATAAAAAAATGGGAGAGGGAGCTAGGCCAAGTGTGGACAGATAAACAAATAAATAAAATGATATCGTTAACATTTACTACCTCCATAAGTACAAAGGTGCAAGAAATGGCATATAAATTCCTAGCGAGATGGTATAGGACACCAGTTAAAATGGCGCAAATCTCTTCAGAAGCTAATGACAAATGCTGGAGGGGCTGTGGACAGAGGGGAACTTTTCTTCATCTATGGTGGACATGCCCAATAATTAAGCGTTTTTGGGATTTACTAGCCCCCTGGATTAAGAAAATGACAACGGAGCACATAGAGTTTGGGCCCATACAATATTTATTTCATGGAATGACTGGACCTGTCAAAAAATATAGAGAAAGTATAACCCCACATTTGTTAAATGCAGAGAAAAAATTAATTCCGAAGTACTGGAGACAGGACCGGATCCCGTCAGTTATGGAGTGGAGAAATGAGGTTAATATAATAAAGGAAGCAGAGAGATGGGTTCATGTGGTTAAAAACCAAAGAAAGAAATTTGAAACGACATGGGCAAACTGGGAACAATGCGCTGAGGAGATAATAGAAGAGGGAAATACAGATGGGTAGGAGGAAGGAATGGTATAGTCATTTAGAATAGAGATATAAGAAGAATGGCCCTGAAGGGTAGATGTAAATAGTCATATAACTTCTCTAATGCTAATCAAGAGGGGGGTAAGATAATGTATGGTTAAATGTATATGTGGTTTCTGGTTTTTTTTTTTTTTTTTTTTTACTATTTCCCTCTTGTCCCAGTTTTGACAAACATTGGAGGTGGAGGGGGGAAGGAGATAGGCACACGATTAATAACAATTATGAACTATAGGGATATTACTTCCCCCCCCCCTTTTTTTTTTTTTTTTAAGCACATTTTCGTAATTATGAATTTTAGTGGTTAGTGACACGAACTAGAATAAAGGGGTTGTGTTTAATAATGAACTGAAGTAATGAATGACACGAATTAGAATAAGGGGGGAATGTATTCATAAATTTATCTTTAAAAACACTTTATAAATTATATAATCACAAACACGAATATACACGGAAGGGGGCTTTTCTTTTTTTTTTTTTTTTTTTTTATTTAAGCACTTTATAATCATAAGCACTATTATAGGTTTTTATTTTTTTTTTTTTTATATTTAAAAAAAAATTTTTTTTTTCACAATATATAATTATGAATTGAAGTGATTAATGACACTAATAAGAATAAGGAGGAACTTATTTATAATTTTATTTTTAAACACTTTATAAATATAAGCACGATAAACACGGTGGGGTGGGTCCGGGTCCCCCCCCCTTTTTTTTTTTTCCACAATATATAATTATGAATTGAAGTGATTAATGACACTAATAAGAATAAGGAGGAACTTATTTATAATTTTATTTTTAAACACTTTATAAATATAAGCACGACAAACACGGTGGGGTGGGTCCCCCCCTTTTTTTTTTTTTTCTCCTTCACAATACATAACAAGGAATTGAAGGGACTAAGACACCAATTAGAATAAGGGGGGAATTCTTTTTTTTTTTTTTTTTTTTTAATTTTAAGCACTATTATAGACGGAGGCGGGTTTTTATGCTCCTCGCATATGTAAATGTCGACCGCTGGGACAGGGGGGAAAACGGTGGTAGGTGATGTAGGATGTAATGTGTAGTATGTTTCTATTGATTGAACAAAGGGGTATAGAATGTAGTATAAATGGTGTATATATAAATGAAATAAATAATAAAAATTTTTGATTATTAAAAAAAAAGGATGGAATGAACCCCCATATTGCAAATGGGAGGGAATCCCCCTTGACTCAAATTTAGTTGTTGATCCCGCCAAAATCGAGATTTCTTCACTAGAAGAAAAAAAGGGGGGGGGAAACTGCGCTAAGTGATGTTTAAAAATTGGGTAATGTGATGTGAATCAATATAAAATAAACAGCAGCAATTCTAACAATATGACACCCATATGTCACTGGAAAGATAAAGAAACAAAAAGAATCGCGCTAATAGGTAACAAAATGTGCATAACTATAAAAACAGTGACAACTTGAATGGGCACGATTATATGCAAACACAAAACAACAATATTAACAAAAATGAATCAAAATAAATCCCTCATGCAATCTTGAAAGTCCAAAGGGTGAACTAAAAAACAGTCTGAAAGGTGGCACTAAACCACCAATCTAAATAAAACTCCAAGTGATTCACAAATATTCATCCGTGAAAAAAGGCAGTCCACCACCAAGAATGGAAGGGGTCACTCCTTACCGGAAAGCAACGATCCCCCACTACAGAGGATCACAGCTCGCAAGCACAGCTGAAACTGGCAACTGGAACCCGCATCGGTATCCACTACAGGGTCATCACAACATCAGCAGTAAAGGACCAACTCGTGGAAGGGGCGTACCATAAAATAAAGATGGAACTTGCATAGTGTAAAACCATAA